>NC_060271.1:58585-266252 GCF_021613505.1 Equus quagga
ATAGTACTCTCTGTTTCCTTTTATTGGTACTCCACTGTTGGCATGTTACTGAAGCTGTCTCCCTATCCCATTAGTGAAGTACATTCAGATCAACAATGATGGTGAGGCAGGGTTCTGCTGTGGGCCCTTTTCCCTCTTCCTCCAGCCTATGACCAAGATGAGAAGATGGGGGAAGTTTGCATTGTGACCAGAGGGCAGCCTCCCACCAGGGACTGCACAAGCAGATGTGGCCCTGTGATGAGATGGACACCAATCATCCAAGCAAGGACCACCTGTGCCTCCTCAGCCAACCTCGAGGCCTGGAAGGATGTTGGAGCCCAAGATTGGAGGAGCCTCATTGCTGATTCATCACCCGGATCACTGACCCAACCGTGAACAGATGACTCCACTCTTACACAAGCAAGAGACAAACATCTATTTTGCTCAACCTAGGGAATTTGGGTGCTTATTTAATATCACAGACACAGTTAATGTAACAAAGATGCAGGCTTGTCTAAAGAAAGCAGGAGGAGTCACAGTAGCTGTCTCAGTTTAGTCTTCAATTCTACTCTCCAGTGTTGATAGTATTTGGTCATATTACACACTCCTGGCTCTCAGAGATCCTTATTTTAAAAAAGAAATATGCCTGGAGGTTCCTCAGCTAACTACTTGTTGAAAGAAAGCTAGAACAAATAAGTAGGTAGAATAAATTAAAAATTTACATAAGCAGGTTTAGTGTCCCTATTTGGAAGGATTTTTTTTTTACACAACTTAAGTTTACCCTGAAAGTTTTAGATGGCCAGTTTCCAATTTTTAAAAGGACTCATTAAAATGATTGTTATTGGTGGCTTAGCCTTCTAATGTATTAATATTCATTTGGAAGTGTATACTTCTTCATTAGTACCCACATTTAATTACAAACTGAGGTAGAAAATGAAAGATTACAAAAGTAACTTGATAACCAAAATCAAGAACACATTGGCCTGACATTTGAGAGAACAGAATCAGGCAGGCCACTCAGAAAATACCTTGTAGTAACTGAAAGTAACGAGTCTCCATTCTAGAGAAATTTCTGTGAAAATGCCCAGCAAAGAAGCCAAAAGACCCTGTGACCAGACACACTAGGCAGCACTCAAAGACCACAGAGCCAGGCAGCCAGGGCTCCAGAAAGACAGGACACCACATAGACGGAGCCTCTGGTCTGAAGGGGAAGCCACAGACAAATGAATTTTGATGTAGGAGCCTATATTTCACTGATTTCAAACATTCACTGATACATATTTTTTGCCCAGCAATTTTCAAATGTTCTATTCTCTCCATTCACAAGCCAGTTTAGGGGACATATGTGTGCCACTTCCTACATCCACCCTCTCCTAACCACCAGATCTGCTCCGCTATCTCCCCCTGCTCTCTGTGTGAAATGCCCATTCATCCTTCAAGAATCACAAACGCCATTCTTTCAGTGAAGATAATGTGACGAAGCCCTACCTTCTGATTTCCAGATAAGTACACAAACCAGCTTCTCTAGGAAAAATATGCAAAACTTGTGAAACGCCCTCTAGCAATGAATAGATCCTAAATTTGCTACTGTAGATGAAAATAATCCATAACGAATCTATAAGTGAAAACTTGGGTGAGTTTATTCTGAGCTACAATGTGAGGACCATGGCCCAGGGGCTTTCTTCCTGAAGGAAAAAAGGGCACCAAAGAAGTGGGGTCTACAGAGTGGTTTTATACCCCCAAAGAGGGTGTTTCACATAGGATTCAAATGTCCCTTTTACAATAGTTGTGCTCTGTCTGCACAGCGATTGATGGAAACTGCAGGTAGGTTGCTGTCTTGGTGAACAGAGCAGGGTGGCAGGTCTGTTGTCTCGAGCTGAGTGATCAAAGGTGAGCACAGCAATCATTTCTTAGCCTTAGGTAAGGTGCTTATCCCTAAGGAAATGCCAATGTTGGGGGAAGTTGTGCCTTTATCTTAAGGGCATTTGTTCTTGCCATAGGAAATGTTTAAAGCAGGTGTACAATGCATGCTTGATGGCCATGTCAGGCCCTTTTGGAAAAACAAAGTCAGGCCGAATTAGGTTTACACCAAATGGCATCCTCATATACTCCAATATATCCTATTGCTTGCCATTTCTATTTGTCACTACGATGAATGGAGAAATAATAAAATATTTTAAGGTTTGAAGGTGAAAACAAAAATATACATTTGTGATTATTTTAACTGGGTGAAATATATGTTACTTCATGTAAATTACAACCTGAGGGAGAAGATAGGGCAAAAATGACAAAATGACAAGAAACACAAAACCAAGAACACAAATGACCCAACAAATGGATAAAAGAAACTACCCAGGAGCAGTCACAGGCAGAAACAGGAATAAAGATGCCGTGTCCCAGGGAATTCTGAATGAAGGTGGCCTGAAGCTAAGTAAATGAGAAAGGCAGTGGGCAGGAAAATGGATAGAGGATGAAGAACTGTTTTTTAAATAAAAACTAAAAAGGGTAAGATAGAAACTATCCTTAGGGATACTCTCCAGATAAATGCTCACAAGCCTTTTTGTATTCACATGTACTGCTATTGTTATTAAAACATTCATAGTGCGGATTCTAACCTGATCTACTTTATCCTCCTGCTTTGCCCACAGAAAGCCTATTCCTTGTTCAGGACTCTTAAAAGCTGAACTTTCATTGTAATCGGTAAGTAGAAAGTAATCAATATAGTAGAAAAATAGAATACTGTCTATGTAGATTCACAAAAAAGGAATATATAGAACAAGAAGAACTGAAACTTAGACCTCATCATATTTTCTTACATTTGCTATTGTTGTTATCGAAACCAAAGTGGGTTCCCTCCTGGCGAGTTAAATCAGAGTCTATACCAGCAGTCGTTGTCTCACAAAGTAAGGTATATTTGCAGCAAATAGGAGACCTTGAGGAATCATTTCCAAAGTCAAGGTGTCTCTGAACAAAAAAAAGCAGGGACATTTATTAAGGATGGGAAATGAATATTCAAAAGGGAGAGGTGGATATTTGCTTGTGCAGGCTCAGTTGGAAAACATGCTTCCACGAACACTGCAGGTGGTGGTAAATAAGGCCTTAGCTCCTCCTAGAGAGATCTTAGCATTAAAAATAAGCAAGGGTCATGGGCATAGCTCTCATGGTGAGGCTCGGTCTGGTTCAGGGTGGTTGGTGATTGCATCTCCTTTACGCACAATGGGCTTTCCTCTGGGATGAAGGTGCTCTTCCTATATTCTAGCATCTTTTCTTATGGTCTGTTTCGTATATGCAGCATATATATAGGTCTTTTTTTTATTCAATCAACAAGCCTATGCCTTTTGATTGGAACATTTAGTCCAGTGACATTTAAAATAGCTATTGACAGATGTATACTTATTGCCATTTTGTTACTTTTTTCTGAGTGTTTTAGCAGTTCTTCTCTGTTCTTTTCTTCTTCTCTTGTTCCTTTTCTTTGTGGATTGATGGCTTTGTTCAGTATTATGTTTGGGTTCCTTTATCTTAATTATTTGTGTATTTATTATAGTTTTCTGGTTTGTGATTGCCATGAGGTTCATAGATAACAGTCTATGTAAGTAGCAATTATATTGAGTTGATGGTCTCTTTTGTTTGACCTCTTTCTGAAAGCTCTAATCTTTTACTCCCCTCCTCCCACGTTTTATGTTTTTGATATCCTATGTAACCTCTCATTTTGTGTGTGTGTCCATTACCCTCATCATTGAAATAGATAATTTTAGTACTTGTGTCTTTTGACATTCATGTTATTTTCATAGGTGGTTGATCTGCTACCTTTACTGTATTTTTGCCTTTACCAGTGATTTTATTGCCTTTTATGGGATAATTTTCTTATTCCTATTTGTGGTCTTCCCCTTCATTCTTAAATATATCCCTTTAGCATTTATTGTAAAATTGGTTTCTTGACAATAAATTCCTTCAATTTTTGTTTTTCTGAGAAACTCTATCTCTCCTTCCATTCTGAATGATAATAACCTTGCCAGGTAGAGTATTCTTGGATATAGGATTTTTCCTTCCAGGACTTTAAAGAAATATATCATACCACTCCCTTCTATCCTGTAATGTTTCTGCTGAAAACTCAGCTGATAATCTTATGGGGTTTCCTTTGTATGTGACTTGTTGCCTTTCTCTGTGGCTTCCAGGATTCTCTCCTCTTTAACTTTGGACATTTTAATTATAATGTGTCTTCGTGTGGGTCTGTTTGGGTTTATCTTGTTTGGTGATCTCTGTGCTTCCCATACTTGGACGTCTGTTTCCTTCCTTAGGGTAGGAAAGTTTTCAGCTATTATTTCTTCAAATAGATTCTCTGCCCCTTTGTCTCTCTCTTATCCTTCTTGGAAACCTATAATACGGATGTTAGTACACTTGATATCGTCCCAGATGTCTCTTAGACTGTTCTTGTTCTTTTTAATTCTTTTTTCTGTTATCTGTTCAGCTTGGGTGATTTCCTCTAGTCTTTGGTCCAGCTTGCTGATCTGTTCTTCTGTATTACCTACTCTGTTATTGAGTTCCTCTACTGAATTTTCACTTCTGGTAGTGTATTCTTCATTTCTTATTTGTTCTTTTTCTATATTTTCCAATTATTTGTTGACATTCTCACTGTATTCATCCATTCTTCTCCCAAGATCAGTGAACATCCTTATGACTTTTTGCTTAAAGTCTTTATCAGGTAGATTGTTTATTTCTGTTTCATTTAGTACTTTTTCTAGGGTTTTGTCCTGTTCCCTTCTTGGAATGTACTCCTTTGCCTCTTCATTTTGCCTCTTTCTTGGTGCATATATGTAAGTATTAGGTGGGTCAGCTATGTCTCAAGATCTTGGAGAAGTGGCTTTATGTAGGAGACAACTTTTCAGGCCTAGCAGTGTGCTTCCCTCTCATCACCAGTTCCAAATGTTCCAGGTGTGAACCCTGAAGGCTATGTGTGTCCTTCTGTTGTGGCAGCAGCGTTGCTCATACTGCAGGTGCCCAGGGAGTCTAGGCTGTCCCCCTGGCCAGCTGATTGTAATGCATGTGGCTGGTATGGACCCTTCAATCTGTTTATCGGGTTTGGGGAGCCCCAGCACAGTTGGATGCATGGTTTAACAGCACATTCCTGTTGCAGTTTTTCTGTTAAGTGGGTAGGTCCCCAGTTGGCTGGTTGTGAGGCTCAGGGGCTTAAAATTGCTGCAGGCCTCTTGCTTGCAAGGCTAATGTCAGCTCCATCAGGATTGCAGATGAGTGGGCCTGGCACCAGGCACAGGACTACCCAATTGTTTCAGGCCTTTGAAGACAGGGCCAATCCACTATGTGGCTGTTTGAGAAGCACAGATCTTTTGCCTTGATAAGCCCCACAGCCCACAGGTCCACACCCACCCTCAAGATAGTTTTGGCACATGCTCACATCCAGATCACCTGGAGCAGACCCTGTTGCTTCACTGCAGAGGCTCACACACACTCAACCAATGCCACACACAGTCCACCCACTCCTCATGCCACCCTGCCCTGCAGAGGTGGACCCACTCACCTGCCTGCAGAGGATCCATGCACACAGTCTATGCAGGCCAAAATGTTGTTTTAGGGGTTGCAGTTGGGTGGGGCCAGTCCCTTAGGTGGGCTGCCTGACCTGGCTGAGCTGGATTTATTCTATACTCTAGTGTGCAGGGCAGACCCTGGGCCAGGGGAAGAACTCCACTGGTGTCTGGAGCATCTGTTTCAGCATGCCTGTACTAGGTCATAATAATGGCTACTGTCAATGTCCCAGTCACTGGAGAGGTCTTCCATCTCCCTGAGATGCACCCAGAGCCTATCAGGTGAGTCTCTTTCACCAAAGGACTTTATACCTTTCTTTCTCGTGATTTTAGGTTGCTTTACAAAATAGGCAAGTTTATGTGTGGGCCCTTTAAGAGCAGGCTTTTTTCCTCTTCTGTCCAGTAACTTTTCTAGTGGTATTCCCCATTGTAGTTAATAGCCAGCAACATAAGATATTATGACACTCATTTCAGTTATGCTGAGTGTGAAGGATGCTTATAGGAGTAACAATCCCCTGGTCAGGTCCCCCACTCCTCCAGGGAAGGCTGTATATCTTAGGATTGCTGCTAGCCAGCTGTGAAGCTCTGCAGCTCAGGAAGTTGGCTTTTTTCTCTCAGACAGGAAATTCTGGCTCTTCTGGCTCAGTCAGGAAAGTCTCATGATGTGGGGTTTTTTTAAATCCACTTTTCAGTTCTCTCTCAGGGGTAATTGTTAAAAAATAGTTGTACCTTGGCTGTGTTCATGGGAGGAGGTGAGTTCAAAGTCCCCCTACACCTCCAACATGACCTCTCAAGCTGTGGCTCTTGAGGATGATCTTCATAAGTGACTTTTAATACATAGCTGTACAGCCTACACACAGGCTCAGATTGCATGTAATGGAGGAAAAATATTGCTGAGGTCAGTTTGCAAGTAACTGGAAGTGACATTTTCCCAGGAAAGCATTTTAAACATTTCACTCCTTCTGGGAGACAATATCTACAACACACATTCAAGGAAAGTATACTTGCTGAAAAACCCTGGCTTCTGGCTGTTTCGGATCATCTAGGTAACTGCCTCACATATTGCAGTTAATGGCCTTCATTCAGGATCTCTATAGCACATTATGAAAGCATGTTCCTGCTGAACTCAGGTTCCCATAGCTGTGAAGGGACATCTTCCAAGGAGAGATTTGAAAGTTTTCTCTGGAGCAAAGACATATTATCTGTAACATCTATTCAACAAGGGCACACTGTGTAGAAAATCTCCTGCTTGTAGCTCTGTAAGATCTTCTTGATGAGTTACATTTCATACATTGTTTTTCAGTCTTCTCAGAGGCTCTCACTCACATGTGATGAAGGAAATCTATTGCTAAGCTCTGCTTGCCAGGTGCTTGTAGTCACACTTTCCTAGAAGAGCTCCTAACTTTTCACTACAGCTGGGAGATAATATCTATAAAATCCATTCAAGGAAAGTACACTGTGCAGAAAATCTCTGGCTTGTAGCTGGTTAGGATCGTCCTTCTAAGTGCCTTCTCACACACTGCAGTGCTGAGCCTTCACTCAGCTTCTCTCTTCCATTGCATGAAACATGTTCCTGCTGAACTCAGCTGCCCATATTGTGAAGGGGTTTCTTCCATGGGGAGATTTAAAAGTCTTCACTACAGCCAGGGCAGATTATCTGTAATGTCATTCAAAGAGGGTATAAGGTGTGGAAAATGTCCTGCTTGTAGATCTTTTGAATCATCTTGATAAGTGACTTTTAATACATTACCATTCAGGCTACACACAGGCTCTCACATGTGATGAAGGAAAACTCTTGCTGAGCTCTTCTTGCTCAGAGTCATGTTGATATTTTCCTAAAAGGGCTTTTAAACATTTCACTACAACTTGAAGAAAATATCTATAATATCCATTGAAGGAAAGTGCACTGTGCAGAAAATCTCTCAACTCTAGCCCTTTAGGATCATCAGGCAAGTGCCTTTCCCACATTGCAGTTCAGGGCCGTCACTCAGGCTCTCTCTCACATGTATTGGAAGAATGCTCCACCTGAACTCTGCTTCCTGGTTGGTGTGAAAGGTTTTGTTTCTAGAAGAGATTTAACGCTTCTTACTCTAACTGTGAGAGAATATCTATAACATCCATCGAGTAGAGTGCAGTGTTGGGAAAACTCTTGCTTCTCCCTCTTGAGGATCATCTTGATAGTTTCATTTTCATTTTTTGCAGTTCTCAGCCTCCACTCAGTGTCTCTTTCACATGTACTTAAGAATGATTCTCCTGAAATCTGATTCCTGATAGGTGTTAAAGTTTTCCTTCCTGGAAGAGATTGAAAACTTTTCCCTCCAGCTGGCAGAGCATATCTATAGCATCCATTCAAGGAGTATTCACTGTGGAGATCACTTTGCTTATAGATCTTGAAGATCCTCTTAATAATTGCCTTCTCATGTTTTGCAGATCTTGTCCTTCACTGAGAATCCCTCTTACATGTATTGTAAGAATGTTTCTCCTGAACTCTGTTTCCTGGTAAGTGTTAAAGGTTTTTTTCCTAGAAGAGTTTTAAATCTTTTCATTAACTATGAAACAGGTAATCTTTAACATCCACTCAAGGAGAGTATAGTGTTGAGAAAGTCTCCTGCTGGCAGCTCTTTAGGATCATCTTCATAAATGACTTTTAATTCATTCATGTTCAAGTTTCCACAAGGCTGTCATTCTGAAGTGATGAAGGAAGAATATTGCTGAACAGATGTTGCCAGGATCTGTAAAGACATCTTCCAGTGAGAGCTTTTAAACTTTTCACTATAGCTGGAATAGACTTTCTATAAGATCCATTTAAGGAATATTCACTGTGCAGGAAAACTCTGGCTTCTAGCTCTTGAGAATCATCTTGATAATTGTCTTTGCAAACTTTCCATTACTCAGCCTTCACTCAGGCTCGCTCTCCCATGTATTAGAAGAATGATCCTCCTGAACTCTGCTTCCTGGTAGGTGTGAAAAGTTTTGTTTCTAGAAGAGATTTAACACTTCTCACTCTAACAGTGAGAGAATATCTATAACATCCATCAAGTAAAGTGTTGGGAAAAACTCTTGCTTCTACCTCTTGAGAATCATCTTGATATTTGCCTTTTCAATCTTTGCAGTTTTAGTCCTTCACTCAGGGTCTCTCACACATTTATTGAAAGAGTGCTCCTGAGAAGAGTGGTGTCAAGATCGTGGTGTAGATAGACTCTGAACTCACCTCCTCTCATGAGCACAACAAAGTTACAACTATTTTTGAAATAATTACCCCTAAGAAAGAACTGAAAACTGGATAAAAGGAACCCCTGCATCATGAGACATTCCTGACTGAGGTAGAAGAGGTAGAAATTCTTATCTGGAAAGAAAATGCAAACTTTGTGAGCTGCAGAGATTCACACTGGGTGGGAACAACCATAAGGTGTGCAATCTTCCCCAGAGGAGCAGGGTACCTGACCAGGGGAACATGGCCACTACACACATCCTTCAGACTCAGGACAACTGAAACAAGTGTGATAATACCTGGCTTTGCTGGCTATTAACTACAACAAGCAATATCCCTAGAAAGCTATTTGACAGAAGCAGAAAAATGCCAGCTCTCAAAAGGCCCACACACAAACTCCTCTGTTTTGGAAAGCAACCTAAAATTTCCAGAAAGAAAAGTACAAGGTCCTTTGGTGAAAAGAGACTCACCTGATAGACTCTGGGTGCATCTTGCTGAGATGTGAGACCTCTTCGGGGACTGAGACATTGGCAGCAGCCTTTATTGTGACCTAGCACAGGTGTGCTGACACAGACGCTGGCAGATGCCATTGGAGTTCTCCTCCTGGCCTGCTAGTCCAGGGTCTGCCCCACCCACTAGAGTGTAGAATAAATACAGCTCATCCAGGGCAGACAGCCCACCCTAGGGACTGGCCCCACCCAACAGCAACCCTCAAGCAACTTTTAAGCCTGCATAGACTGTGTGCACAGATCTTCAGGCAGGCAAGTGGCCCTGCCTCTGTGGGGAAGAGCATGCATCAGAAGTGGGTGGGGAATGTGGGGCATCGGTGGAGTGTGTGGGCAACTCTGAAGTGGGATGACTGGATCTGTTCTAGGGAGTTGGGAAGCATCCACAGGGCCAGGACTGTGTTGATGGTAGTTATGGACCTGTGGGCCATGGGGCTTATCAGAGGCAGAAGATCTGTGCTTCTCAAACAGCCACATAGGGGATTTGCCCCTCCTTCCAAAGACTGAAACAATTGGGTACTCCCATGCTTGGTGCCAACCCCACACAGCTGCAGTCCTAAGAGAGCTGATAACATTTTTGCAGGCCAAAGGCCTGCAGTAATTGTAAGCCCCTGAGCCTCATGATCAGCTCTGTTCTGGACCCACCCACTTAACAGAAAAACTGCAACAAGAATGTGCTCTTAGACCTTTTGGTCAACTCTGCTGAGGCTCCCCAAACCCAATAAACAGACTGAAGGGTACATATCAGCTACACGTAGCAGAGCACTACAACCAGTCAGCCAGGGGCACAGCCTAGACCCACTGGGCACCTACAGCAAAAGCAACCCTGACACAACAGGAAGACACACATAGCCAACACAGCGGTCACTCCTGGAACATTTGGGCACACTGCTGGGTCTCCAAGTAGGTCTCCTACATAAGGCCACATCTACAAGATCAGGACATGTATCAGGCCCACCTAATACACAGAGAAAGCAGCAAAATCAGGAGGCAAAGGAGTATATTCCAAGCAAGGGAACAGGACAAAACCCCAGAAAAAGAACTAAATGAAAAATAAATAAACAACTTACCTGACAAAGAGTTCAAGTAGAAAGTCATAAGGATGCTCACTGACCTTGGGAGAAGAATGGATGAACACAGTAAGAATGTCAACAAAGCATTGGAAAATATAAAAAAGAACAAATCAGAAATGAAGAATACGTTACTGGAAATGAAAAATTCACTACAGGGATTCAATAGCAGAGTAGGTGATACAGAAGAACAGATCAGCCAGCTGGATGAAAGACTAGAGGAAATCACTCAAGCTAATCAGATAAAACAAAAATAAGATTTTAAAGAATAAGAACAGTCTAAGGGACCTCTGGGACAACATCAAATGCACTAACATTCATATTATAGGTGTTCCAGAAGGAAAAGAGAGAAACAAAGGGGCAGAGAATCTATTTGAAGAAATAATAGCTGAAAACTTTCCTAACATAAGGAAGGAAAAACACGCCCAAATACAGGAAGCACAGAGAGGCCTAAACAATATACACCCAAAGAAGCCCACACCAAGACATATTATAATTAAAATGTCCCAAGTTAAAGAGAAAGAGAGAATCCTAAAAGCCACAAGAGAAAAGCAACAAGTGACATACAAAGGAAACCCCATAATGTTACCTGTTGACTTTTCAGCAGAAACATTACAGGATAGGAGGGAGTGGTATGATATATTTATTTAAAGTGCTGAAAGAAAAAACACTGCAGCCAAGAATACTCTACCTGGCAAGGGTATCATTCAGAATGGAAGAAGAGATAAAGAGTTTCCCAGACAAGCAATATTAAAGGAGTTTATCACCAAGAAACCAGCCTTAGAAGAAACGCTAAAGAGACTTATTTAAGTGTGAAAGAGAAGACCACCAATAGGAATTAGAAAATTGTCACACAAAAAAAGAGGCAATAAAATAACTGATAGCGGCAAAAATACAGTAAAGGTAGCAGATCAACCATCTATGAAGGTAATATGAAAGTCTAAAGAAAACAGTGCTGGGCCCAATCCCGTGGCCGAGTGGTTAAGTTTCCACACTCCACTTTGGCGGCCCAGGGTTTCACCAGTTTGGATCCTGTGCATGGACATGGCACTGCTCATCAAGCCATGCTGAGGTGGCATCCCACATAGCACAACCAGAGGAACTCACAATTAGAATATACAACTATATACTGGCGGGCTTTAGGAAGAATAAAAAAAAAAGATTGGCAATAGTTGTTAGCTCAGATGCCAATCTGAAAAACAAAAAGTGCTAAAATTCCCTGTTTCAATGATAGAAGAGTAGTGGATACATGCCCACAAAATAAGAGGTTAGAAGTAATATCAAAAACATAAAATGTGGGCAGAGAGGAGTAAAAGAAAGAGTTTTATAAAAAGCTCAAATTAAAGAGACATCAACTCAATATAGATTGCTATATACAAAGATTATTATGTATGAACCTCAGGGTTATCACAAACCAGAAAACTGTAATAAATACACAAGTAATTAAAAGAAAGCAACCAAACATAATACTAAACAAAGCCATCAAATCAAAAGGGAAGGGAGCAAGAGAAGAAGAAAGGAACAGAAAAGAACCTCTAAAACATGCAGAAAAAAGAAACAAAATGGCGATAAGTACATATCTATCAATAGCTATGTTAAGTGTCAGTTGAATAAATGCTCCAATCATAAGGCATAGGGTGGCTGATTGGATAAAAAAAACAAGACCCATATATATACAGCATACAAGAGACACATTTCAGACTTAAGGACACTCACAAACTGAAAGTGAAAGGATGGAAAAAGATATTTCACACAAATGACAAAGAAAAGAAAGCTGGGGTAGGAATACTTATATCATACAAAATAGACTTAAAAACTGTAATAAGAGACAAGGAAGGGCACTACATAATGAAAAAAGGAACAATCCCACAAGAGGAAATAACGCTTGTAACTACCTATGCACCCAATACAGGAGCACCTAAATATATAAAGCAATTATTAACAGACATAGATGGAGAAATGGACAGTAACACAATAATAGGAGATTTTAACACTCCACTTCAGCCAATGGACAGATCATCCAAACAGAAGATCAATAATGAAACATTGGGCTTAAACCACACATTCGACCAGAGGGACTTAGTAGATATAAACAGAACATTCCTTCCAAAAACCACAGAATACACATTCTTTTCACATGCATATGGGACATTCTCCAGGAGTGATCACATATTAGGCCACAAAACAAGTCTCAATAAATTTAAGAAGTTTGAAATGATACCAAGCATCTTTTCTGACCACAACAGTATGAAACTAGAAATCAACTACAGGAAGAAAATCAGAAAAGCCACAAATAGGTGATATTAAACAAAATACTACTGATGAACGATTGCTCAATGAGAAAATCAAAGGAGAAATAAAAAAATACCTGGAGACAAATGAAAATGAAAATACAACATGCCAAAATCTATGCGATACAGCAAAATTGGTTCTAAAAGGGAAGTTTATAACAATACAGGCCAAGCTCAACAAACAAGAAAAATATTAAATAGACAATCTAACAATGCACCTAAAAGATCTGGAAAATAACAAAAAAAATCCTAAAATCAGTAAAAGGAAGGAAATAATAAAAATCAGAGAAGAAATAAACGAAATGGAGACTAAAAGAAATACAAAAAAAAAAAAAATCAACGAAACCAAGAGCTGGTTCCTTGAAAAGATAAACAAGATTGAAAAACCTTATCTAGATTCACCAAGAAAAAGAGAGAGAAGGCTCAAACAAATAAAATCAGAACTCTAGAGGAGAAATTTCAATGGACACCTCAGAAATACAAAAGATTATAAGACAATACTATGAAAGCCTATATGCCAACAAATTGGATAAACAAGAAGAAATGGACAAATTCTTAGAATCATATAACCCTCCAAAACTGAATCAATAAGAAACAGAGAATTTGAATAGACCAATCACTATTAAGGAGATCGAAACATTAATCAAAACCTCCCAGAAAATAAAAGTCCAGGACTCAACTGCTTCCCTGGTGAATTCTACCAAACATTCAAAGAAGAACTAATACCTATCCTTCTCAAACTCTTCCAAAAAATTGAAGAGGAGGGGAACCTTCTTAACTCATTCTAAGAAGCCAACATCACCCTGATACCAAAAGCAGACAAGGACAACACAAAAAAAGAAAATTACAGGACAATATCACTGCCGAACATTGATGCAAAAATCCTCAACAAAATACTAGCAAATCAAATACAGAAATACATTAAAAAGATCATATACCATGATCAAGTGAGATCTATTCCAGGAATGCAGTGATGGTTCAACATTTGCAAATCAATGTCACACACCACACTAACAAAATGAAGAATAAAAATCACGTGATCATCTCAATAGATGCAGATAAGGCATTTGACAAGTTACAGTGTCCATTTATGATAAAAACTTTGAATAAAATGGATATAGAAGGAAAGTACCTCAACATAATAAAGGCCATGCATGACAAGCCCACATCTAATATCATTCTCAATGGAGAAAAACTGAAAGCTATCCCTCTAAGAACAGGAACCAGATAAGGATGCCCACTTTCACAGCTCTTACTTAAAACATCATATTGGAAGACTTTCCCAGGGCAATCAGGTAAGAAAAAGAAATAAAAGGGATCCAAACTGGAAACGAAGAAGTGAAACTTTCACTATTTGTAGCTGACATGATTTTATATATAGAAAACCCTAAAGAATCCACTAAAAAACTTTTAGAAATAATAAATGAATACAGTCAATTTACAGGATACAATATCAACAAAGAAAAATCAGTTGCGTTTCTATCCACTAACCAGGAAGTAGCAGAAAGAGAAAGTAAGAATATAATCCCATTGATAATTATGACAAAAAGAATGAAATATCTAGCAATAAATTTAAGAACAAGGTGAAAGGTCCATACAGTGAAAACTATAAAACATTGTTGAAAGAAGTTGAAGAAGACACAAAAAAATGGAAAGATATACCGTGCTCTTGAATTGGAAGAATTAACATAGTTAAAATGTCCATACTTCCTAAAGCAATCTACAGATTTAATGCAATCCTTATCAAAGTCCAACAACATTTTTCATAGAAATAGATAAAAAAATCCTAAAACTTATATGGAACAACAAAAGACCCCAAAGCAATTGTAATCCTGAGAAAAAAAGAACAAAGCTGGAGGTATCACACTCCCTGATTTCAAAGAACACTACAAAGCCATAGTAACCAAAACAGCATGGTACTGGCACAAACAGACACACAGATCAATGGAACAGAATCAGAAGACCATAAATAAATCTGGTCATCTGTGGATTATATCAGCTAATTTTCAACAAGGGAGCTGAGAACCTCCAAGGGAGAAAGGAAAGGCTAATAAATGGTGTTGGGAAAACATGCACAAGAATGAAACTAGACCACTATCTTAAACCATATACAAAAATCAACTCAAAATGGACTAAAGACTTAAATGCAAGACCTGGAACCATTAAACTTCTGGAAGAAAACAGTCAGTATGCTCTTCAACATTGGTCTTAGAAGCATATTTTCAAGTATCCTACATGACCAGGCAAGGGAAACAATAGAAAAAATAAACAAATGGGGCTACATCAAACTAAAAAGCTTCTGCAAAGCAAATAAGACCATCACCAAACAAAAAGACAACATAACAACTGGGAGAAGATATTTGCAAACCATATATCTGATAAGGAGTTAATATCCAAAAAAATATAAAGAATGCATACATCTCAACAACAAAAAAACTAACAACCCAATTAAAAATTGGACAAAAGATCTGAACAGACATTTCTCCAAAGAAGATATATTGATGGCCACCAGGCTCATGAAAAGATGTTCAATATCATTAACTATCAGGGAAATGCAAATCAAAACTGCAATGAGATATCACCTCACTCTGGTCAGAATAGCTATAATTAACAAGACAGGAAGCAAGAAGTGTTGGAGAAGATGTGGAGAGAGGAGAACCCTCATGCACTGCTGGTGGGAGTGCAAACACAAATGCATAAAGATACATGCACCCTATGTTCATCGCAGAATTATGCACAATAGCCAAGACTTGGAGGAAACCTAGGTGCCCCTCAAAGGACAAATGGATAAAAAAGATGTGGTATATACACAACGGAATACTACTCAGCCATAAGAAATGATGAAATCCAGCCATTTGTGACAACATGGATTGACCTTGAGGACATTATGCTAAGTGAAATATCAGAGGGAGAAATTCAAATACCATGTGATCTCACTCATGATTAGGAGATTTTTTTAAATGACACACAAAAGCATAGAGACAGAGATTGGATTGGTGGTTACCAGA
Source organism: Equus quagga (assembly GCF_021613505.1). Classification (NCBI taxonomy): domain Eukaryota; kingdom Metazoa; phylum Chordata; class Mammalia; order Perissodactyla; family Equidae; genus Equus; species Equus quagga. The sequence goes on from NC_060271.1 coordinate 74,191, forward strand.
AGGGAAGTGGGGAAGGAGGAAGGCAAAAGTGGTCATTAGGCACATGTGTGTGCTGATGGATTGTAATTAGTCTTTGGGAGGTGAACATGTCGTAATCTCCACAGAAATCAAAATATATAACAATGTACACCTGAAACTTATATAATGCTATAAACCACTGTTATCACAATTTTGAAAAAAGAATAAAAAATAAAAAATAAAGAAGTAAGAATGTTCCTGCTGAACTCTGATTCCTGGTAGGTATTAAAGGTTTTGTTTCTAGAAAAGATTTAAAGTTTTCACTGCAGCTCTGACACGTTATCTGTAACATCCACCGAGGAGAGTACAGTGCTGAGAAAAAACTCCTGCTTGTAGGTCTTTAGGATGATCTCATAAGTAACTTTTAATAAGTTCCTGTTCAAGTTTATACACAGGCTTATTTGCATGTGAGGAAGAAAGAATGTTGCTGAACTCAACCTGCAAGGAGCTGTAAAGACTCCTTCCTGGAGACCTATTAAACATTTCACTACAGCTGGGAGAAATCATCTATAACATCCATTCAAGAAATATTCACTGTGGTGAAAAACTCTTGCTTCTAGCTCTTGAGGACCATCTTGATAGTTGACTTTCCACACCTTGCAGTCCTCAGCCTTCACTCAGGCTCTCTCACACGTATTGAAAGAATTTTCCTGCTGAACTCTGCTCCCAGAGTTGATGCTTTTTAAAGATGCTATTTCCAGAAGATATTTAAAAATTTTCAATACAGCTGGGGCAGTTTATCTGTAACCTCCATACGGGAGAGAAAAGTGTTGGAAGAACTGCTGCTTGTAACTCTTTAGGGTCTTCTTGATAAGTGACTTTTGTTATATTGCCATTCAGTACACACACAAGCTCTCACTTGGATGAGATGAAGGAAAACTATTGCTGTGCTCAGCTTGCCAGGAGCTGGAAGTGACGTTTTCCTAGGAGAGGTTTTAAACATTTCACTACATGTGGGAGACAGTATAACCTCCACTCAAGGAAAGTACACTGTGCACAAAAGCCGTGGCTTCCAGCTCTTTCAGATCATCCGGGGAAGAGCCTTATGCATTGCAGCTCACAGCCTTCACTCAGGCTCTCTCTCCCATGTCATGAAAACATGTTCCTGCTGAACTCAGCTGCCTGTAGCTGTGAAGGGACGTCTTCAAAGGAGAGATTGAAAAGCTTTCACTACCCCTGGGGCCTATTATCTCTAACTTTTATTCACAGTTTAGAAAAACTCCTGCTTATGGCTCTTTAATATTGTCTTCATAAGTGACTTTTAATTCAATGCACAGCAGTCCACATACAGGCTCTCATACGCATGTAATGAAGGAAAACCATTGCTGAGCTCAGCGTGCAGGAGCTGGAAGTGACATCTTCCTAGGAGAGCTTTTAAATATTTCAGTACAGCTGGAGAGACTATTGATAACATCCATTCAAGGAAAGTACAGTGTGCTGAAAAGTTCTAACCAGTAGCTCTTTAGGATCCTCCTGGTGAGTTCATTTTCACACACTGCAGCTGATTGTCTTCACTTAGCCTTTCTAGTCCACGTCATGGAAGAATGTTTCTGCTGACCTCAGCTTCCAGGGGCTGTGAAAGATATTCTTCCAAGGAGAGAGTTAAAAGTTTTTACTACAGCTGGGACAGAATATCTCTAAGATGCATTCAAGGAGAGATCACGGTGGAGAAAATCTCTTGCATGTAACTCTATAGGGGCTTCTCAACCAGTGACTTCTATTACATTGCCTTTCAGTACACACACAGGCTCTCTACTCACATATGATGAAGGAAAACTATTGCTGAGTCCAGCTTTCCAGGTGCTGGAAGTGAGTTTTTCATGGGAGAGTTTTAAACATTTCCCTACAGGTGGGATAGAATATGTATAAAATACATTCAAGGAAAGTACACTGTGCAGAAAACTCTGGCCAGTAGCTCATTAGGATCTTCCTGGTAAGTTCCTTCACACACATTGCAGCTCACATTCTTCACACAGGCTTTCTCTCTCATGTCATGAAAGCATGTTCTTGTTGATCTCAGCTGCCAATAGCCGTGAAAGATTTCTCTCAAGGAGCAATTTAAAAATTTTGACTACAGCTGGGACACATTATCTGTAACTTTCATTCAGTGTGGATAAATGACTGAGATAAACTACCATTGTGGCTCTTTAATATTGTCTTCATATGTGACTTTTAATTCAGTGCCTAGCAGCCTAGACACAGGCTCTCACACTCATGTGATGAACGAAAACTATTACTGAGCTCAGCTTGACAGGAGCTTCAAGTGACAATTTCCTAGGAAAGTCTTTAAACATTTCTTACAGCTTGGAGAGAATATCTATAACACACACTCAAGGAAAATATACTGTGCAGAACAGCTCAGGCCTGTAGCTCTTTAGGATCATCCTGGTAAGCACCTTTACACACATTGCAGTTTACGGGCTTCACTAAGGCACTCTCTCCCATGTCCTGAAAGAATTTTCCTGCAGAACTCACTGCCCATAGCTTGGAGAGACTTCTTCCAAGGAGAGATTGAAAACTTTTCACTACTGCCTATACTGAATGTATGTAAATTTCATACAATGTGAGTACAGGGTTTAGAAAAACTTCTGCTTGTGGCTCTTTAATATCATCTTCATATGTAACTTTTAATTCAATACTGAGCAGTCTACACACAGGCTCTCACACGCATGTGATAAAGGAAAACTATTGCTGAGCTCAGCATGCTAGGAAAAGGAAGTGCAATTTTCTCAGGAGAGTTTTTAAATATTTACCTACAGCTAGGAGAGAATATCTATAAGCTCCATTGCAGGAAGGTGCACTCTGCAGAATTGCCATGGCTTCTAGCTGCTTCAGATCACCTAGGTAAGGGCCTCACACAGTGCAGCTCACAGCCTTCACTCAGGCTCTCCCATGTCACGAAAGCATCTTCCTGCTGAACTCACCTGCCTGTAGCTGGGACTTCTTCCAAGGAGAGATTTAAAACCATTCATTGCCCCTGGGACAGATGAACTGTCTATTCATTCAATGAGGGTACATGGTGGAGAAAATCTCCTGCTTGTGACTTCTTGAGATCTATTGACAAGTGACTTCTACCACATTGCAGTTCAGTCTACACACAGGCTGTCACTCATATGTAATGAAGGAAAACTATTGAGAAGCTCAGCTTGCCAGGAGCTGGGATTTACGTGTTCCTAGGAGAGCTACTAAACATTTCACTACAGCTGGGAGAGAGTAGCTATCATATCCATTCAAGGAAAGGACACTGTGCAGAAAATCTCTGGTCTCTAGCTTTTTTGGATCACCTGGTTAAGTGCCTTCTCACACATGGAAGGACAGGGGCTTCACTCAGGCTCCCTCTCCTCTGTCATGAAAGCATGCTCCTGGTGAACTCAGCTTTCTGTAGCTATGAAGGGTCTACTTCCAAGGAGAGGTTTAAAACCATTCACTACAGCTTGGGAAGATTATCTGTATATTCATTCTATGAGGTCACATGGTAAGGGAACTCTCCTGCTTGTGGCTCTTTAAGATTTTCTTGATAAGTGACTTTTAATTCAATGCCAAGCAGTTGACACACAGGCTCAAGGGCATGTGATGAAAGAAAATTATTGCTGAGCTCAGCTTGCCAGGAGCTGGAAGTGACACTTTCCCAGGAGAGCTTTTAAACATTTCACCAGAGCTGGGAGTGAATATCTATAACATCCATTCAAGGGAAGTACAATGTGCAGAAATACTCTGACCTGTAGCTGTTTAGGATCATCCTGGTACATTCCTTTACACACATTACACTTCACGGCCTTCACCCAGCCTGCCTCTCCCATGCCATGAAATCATATGCTGGCTGAACTCAGCTGCCATGTAGCTGTGAAGGGACTTCTTCCAAGGGAGATTCAAAACATTTCTCTACATCTAGGACAGACTTCAAACTTCACTACAGCCGGGACAGAATATCTGTCACTTCCATTCCGTGAGATCACAAGGAGGGACCCTCTTGCTCCTGGCTCTTTCTGAAGATCCTCATGTGACTCATTCAATATTGCACTTGACTGCCTTCAGCCAAACTCTGACTCACATACGATGAAAGAATTCTCTCCCAGAACTTATTTCAGAGATTTTAGTCTTTCACTACAACTAGGATGGAATGCCTATAACATGCATTCAAAGAATGAACACAGGGTAGAAATACTGTAGATTCTTCATCTTTAGGAACACCTTCAGAGGACATTTTTAACAAAATTCACTTGATGCCATTCAGACAGGATCTTCCTCACATACAATAAGAACACTCTGAACATAGAGCAGAAGCAGATGCTTGGGAAGTTTGTTGGATTAGAGAATATAAACTTTTCACTAGAGCCAGGACAGAACACATATCACTTCCATTCTATGAGATCATGTGGAGGAGAAACATTCTTGGTTCCGTCTCTTTCAAAAGATCTTCCTATAACTCATTCAGTATTGCACTTTACTGCCTTCAGCCAAGCCCTCCCCTGCACACAGCGAAAGAATTCTCTCCCAGCACTCAGCATGCACCTTTCTCCGAAGGCACCTCTTGTGTCAGAGGTTTCAAACATGGGACCACAGCTGGGACAGAATGTCTATTACATCCATCCCTCGAGATTACAGAAGAAACACTCTTCTTTTTTAGGTCTTTAGGAATCTCTTAAAGAACAACTTTCAAAAGGTGCTTTTTATGGCAGTCAGCCTCTCCTTCATAAGCATGAAGAACGCTCTCTGGTACCCCAGCTTAAAACCTGCCACTTAGTAACTTTTTTCATTCAGAGATTTTAATCTTTTCACTACAACTAGGACAGAATACCTGTAATGTGTTCTAAGAACAAACACAGGGTAGACACACTCTTGCTTCTATGCCTTTAGGAACATCTTCAGAGGACATTTTTAGCAAACTGCTGTTGATGGCATGCAGACAGAATCTCCGTCACATACAATAACAATGCTGTGTCTGAACACATTGTATAACTATGTAGCTTCTTGGGAACCTTGTCCTATGCAAGATTTCAAACTTCACTAGAGCCAAGATAGAATATCTAACACTTCCATTCCATGAGATCACATGGAGGAACAATAATCTTGCTTCTTGCTCTTTCCAAAGATTTTCATGTACCTCATTCAATATGAACTATACTGTCTTCAACCAAGCTCTCATCCATGTACAGTGAAAGAATTCTCTTGCAGCACTCAGAACACACCTTTCTCTGAAGGCATATTTTGTGTCAGATGTATCAAAATTTGACTCCATCTGGGACAGAATGTCTATTACATCCATCCCTCAAGATAACAGAGGGAAGAAACACTCATCCTTCTAGGTCTTTAGTAACCTCTTTAAGAACTTTTTTCAAGCAATACTCTTTATCACATGTATGCTATAAAGATGTTCCTAAAGACGTAGAAGCAAGAGTGTTTCACCCCTTGTTCTTTCTTTGAATGTATGTTATAGGCATTCTGTCCAAGCTGGAGTGAAATCTTAAAATCCCTTAAACGGAAACTTGTCCCAGGTTAAATTAGTTTCCTGACAGATTTTGATAGTCATCTTCTGTAATACATGGTTCATCTTTTCAGTCCTTTTTGCCAAGTGGTTCCCCCATGAGCTGTGGAGTTTCCAAGTGGTCCCCAAGGCTCTTGAACTTCCTGGGTTATTTTGGAGATAAATGTGGCTCCGTTGTCATTCTGGATTGACAGTGGAAGTCTGTACTTGGGAATGATCTCCTTTAGCAAAGCTTTTATCACTTTGGCAGTCTTCTGTGTTCTGGAAGGGAAAACTTCAACCCAACCTGTGAAGGTATCCACAAATAATAGGAGTTACCTGACATTCCCAGAGGCTCAAGTCATCATATTAAATTCCACTTGCCAGTCCTCACAGGGGAGCGCTTCTCAATGTTGAACCCCCTTGTTCAAGGAAAGTGGCCCTGTCCTGGGATTGCTTTTGGCACAAATAACACATTGTTGGTAACTTTATGAATGGTCCGTTGCAACTGCGGACCAATAAAATACTTTTGTATTCACCGCAAGGTGGCATCCCTCCCATAGTGAATGCTCTGATGGATTTAATTAACAATTTCTCCCAGAACGGCTTCAGGTACCAAGATAAGTCCTTCTGAGTTACATTTCCAGCCAGGATGCCCCAGAGAAGAAGAGTCAAATCCCCATCCTCAGGCTCTCTCTCTAAACCTTTCCGGGTGTAGCTAGGCTGGAATTTAGCAAAGTCAGCTTGGGAAACTAAGGGAGCCAATAGTGCCTTGAAACTCATAGTCTTGGCAGCAGTCTTTGCTGCCTGCTCAGTGAGTTGATTGCCTCTGGCTTCCAAAGTGTCCCCTTTCTGATGTCCAGGGCAGTGCATGATGGCTACTGCCATGGGTCATTAATGGTGTCCAATAAATTCAATATTTCCTGAGGATATTTTGTCCCTCTTTCCAGAAGTCAAGAGTCCCCTCTCTTTCCATATGGCCCCATAGGTATAGACTCAAGACATATTTTGAGTCTGTACTCTTTTGATTTTACCTGTTTGAAGAACCCTAACTAGGGCTATAAGCTCAACCTTTCGAGCTGAAGTACCTGGACATAGAGCCTTTGCTTCCAAGGTGTCCTGCAGGGTGACAACTGCATATCCTGCTCAATGTTGCCCTTGATCCATGAAGCTGCTTCCATCAGTGAACAGTTCCAAGTCCTACTGCTCCAACATTGCTCAGTCAAATCAGGTTGGCTCAAGAACACCTGTGTAATGATCTGAAGACAATCGTGAAAGGGGTTCTGTTTGACTTTGGTAGGTAGAAGGTGTAGGGCAGGAAGACGTTTCCTCTACCCACTCTGGGTTCTTCTGGTTGGAGACTGAATTAAATTCACATGAGACAGAAAAACAGGAGAAAATTAACCAAAGCTTTATAACATCTATACATGGAAGAGGCTCAGGCAACCTGAGCAACTCGCCAAAATGGCTGAAACCATCACCTTAAATATCTTCTTCAGCTAAAGACAAAGGAGGATGTTGGGTGTGGGGGGAGTCAGTTATGGGAGATTACCACACAAGTACAGTAAACAAGAGTCAGATTATTATGCAGACTTGAGTCCTTGCCTTCCACATTGATGAGTTTCTAGAGATAAGGTCATAGCCCCTTCTTCCTGGTACAGAGAGGCAGACAACTTTACAGATGGAGATTTCTCTTACAAATGTAAATGTCTTTAACAAAGGCTAAGTAAATTCTACTTTTTAGAGTTTCTTTCCTGTCTGCAGTTTTTAAAAGTAACCAGCCCAAAATAATCCTCATGCCAAAGAGACATGTCTTGGGGGGGCAATTCCAGTCCCCCACAAAGGGTTGCAGGGTTTAAGGTAGAAATAGCCTGTAACTTTACCTCTGCGTTGTCTAAAATAGCCTGACCCTGAGGTTAGACAATGTCTTCCATCCTGTTCTAATACAAAGGACAAAATGGGGAGTGTGAACCATGCTGGGCTGCACCAACATGATCTTTTTGGCTTCTTGTAGTATGTCACAGGTGGTGGCAATGGCTCAGAGTCAAGGTGACTATCCTTTGACCATTTGATCCAACTGCTAAGTAAAATAGGCCACAGGCCTCCTGGTGGGTCCAAGGTTCTGAGTCAGCACACCCAAATTAAGACCCTGTATTTCCCTTACAGAGAGATCAAAAGGCTTTCTCAAAACTGGAAGTACCAAGGCTGGGGCAGTTAGTAATTTTTCTTTAACATGATTGAAAACATCCTGGCACTCTCATGTCCACATCAAAGGCTCAAGGTCTCCTCTCTCAAGGGCCTCAAATAGCGGTTTTACAATTAATCTGAAGTTGAGTGTCCAAATTCAACAGAAGCTTGCCATTCCTTAAAAAAAAAAAAAATCCCCACAATAGTTCATAGGTAGTCTGAGTCACAACTCAAGTGATTGCTTCCCTCTTGTCTGGGAGCAGGATTCTCTTGGCTTTTGACAGTTCAAACCCTAAGTATTTAACAGTATTTTTAGATATTTGTGACAGTATCTACCTAGAGATAGTATCAGATCCCATAAGATTACCCTTTGCCTTCCGTTTTAGGTACCAATTGCAAGTCTAGGTTGTCACCTGTGCTTCTGACCAGCCAGCCACTGATGAGAGGTTCCCATGACCCCCTTCCCTTGGATTTGATTAACCATTTTGATAGAGCAGTTCATAAAACTCAGGGAGCATTTTACTTAGCAGCCAGATGGAAGAGATGCATAGAGCAAGGTATGTGGGAGGGGTATGTGGTGCTCCAAAGCTCTCTCTGGCTGTGCCACTTTCCCTGAGTCTCCCCATGTTCACAAGCTCTCTGAAGCTGATATTGAAATAAATCTTCAGCACCTCTCCCCACCTTGGAGGCGTAGGGAGGGGCATGGGTCTGAAAGTTCCAATCTTCTAATCAATCAATTTGTTCCCCTGGCTAACAGCCCCCACCCTTATGGGCTTTCCAAAAGTCACCTTATTTACATAAATTCAGGTGTGATTGAAAGGGGCTTCTTATGGATAATGAAGGACACTCATTTCACCTTTATTAGTCTGGAATTATTTCAGGAACTGAGGACAAAATAATTGTTATAACAAAAGATGCCCCATGGCTCTTATATCAGAAATTGCAAGGGTTTTAGGAGTTCTTTGCCAGAAATGAAATGAAGGTATTTCTGATTATAAATCACAATATCACACCAACCTATCCGAATTCCTGCTGAAGACCTTGGGCAAGGTGATCAGCCATCGTGGGGTGGTGGGGGATGAGGATCCAAAAGCATCTTTTGAATCCAGCACTTTATAGCATTGACAGCCATAAGGTCTTCAACAAATCTATATTCCCCTGTTTCCAGCCTTTTAATGGGTAAAAGATGTGTTCCATGGGACTCTCCTGATCAATCTCTGTTCTAAAAGCCTATTGATTACAAGAAAGAGTCCTCTTATGGCTTCTGGCTTCAAGGGGTATTATTTCACCAGGGCCACTGATAGGGGAACCTCTTCTTTCTCAGGTACTGGTGTACCTTGCAATAAGGCCATGAGCTTAATTCCCCAAGCTTTAGGGGCTTGGATCTCTATCTTGTTCCCAGCTTATTGGGACCCCTAATTTAGATAAAATGTCCCTCGCTAGAGTGGGAACAGGGTGGTCTGGTACATACAGAAAATAATGCTTCTGTGTTTTGATCCTATTTCACAGGTCAAGGGCTCCAGATATCTTTTGGTCGCTCCTTTCTGTGATACCTCCTTTACGTCATCAGGAACTATAGCCAACTTTCAGAGTTTCCTATGGATTTCTGGAGCACTTTGAGATATGAAATAATGTCAGGGCAGGGAAAATACTCTTTATTCCCTTCTTAGGTTCTTATGGCTGCACTAATAGTAAAATTGACACAAGACCAGATTAACAGGAGAAAAACCCAGTTTAATACGTACCTTTTGGAGACCATAAAGAAATGATGTTCAGAGAGTGAATAAAACAGGCAGTATGTATATCTTTTACACCAAGAAACATAAAATTGTGAAAAATTGACAGACATCGAAACTTAGGTTTGGGGCATGTAATTAGTGGAGAATTTAGGATGAGATGGTTAATTAGCAAGGTTTGTTTACTCAGACTTCTCAGCCTTCAATCCCCCAGCTCTGGGGATAAGGATGCAGGGAGAGCACCTTTCACATGGAGATTCATTTCCTGCTTTCAGGGGAACAGAGACAGGAGGATCAGAAAGTCCTTTTAGCTTCACAAGTAACTTCAAATCAAAATAATCAATATGCCATTGTGGGATATTTTGGGGTGGCCTGCCCCGGACCCCAACAATAGGTATTAACTGTACTGTCCTGGGCCTCAGGGTATATAGCCCAAGGCAGTCCCATAGCTTCTGGGAAGACAGGCAGAGCGATTGTCCTTAGGGCCTTGTTGGACGTCTCCTAATTTAGACCAGTTAACAGGTGGCTGGCTTACTATATGTGTGGCTTTCAAAAACAGACTTCAAAAATATTCTAGCTTTTCTTGACCATCAGGATTATTGGTATTCCACTCAGGGTTACTCCCCAGCACAGCCTTCTCATTAGGACCACAAATTTCTGACCCAGGGAAATGTATCTTCTGACTCCAGCCTGGTTTCCAGCCCAAGCAAAGCAACTGGTCACCCAGCCTCTCCCACAGCTACTGCCACCACCACCATTGCTCATAGCCCCTGAGCCAAGCTAGGCTGGGCTGGGCATAGAGGACCCCACCTGCCCTCAGGCCACCCCTCCCACCACCACCATCACTACCGCTGTTGGGGCCACTGCTGCTGCCATGATGGGGCAAAGATCACCAGGCAACCCTGCTCCTCCCTCTGTGCCACCTTCCAACCCATGCCTCTTACACCTCTGGGCCACCACCCCTACCAATAACTCTGAGGACATGTCCATTTCAATCAAACCAACCAACACACACACACACACACACAATAAGTGCACCCACACGAAGACAAACCTGACTCCTGCAGGTCAAAAACAAAAGTGAAGGCCAATAATCCTCTGGTTCTCTCCCAAACGAGGGTCCCTGCTTTCTCACAATCAAAATGCTGATAGAGATACAGAGACTGATGACTGGGAGTGCCTGTGTTGACTCACTGAAAGAATGCAAAACCAACTCCCACAGGACGAAAACAGAAGGTGAAGTCCAACAGAGATCCTCTGGATCTCTCCAAAATGAGGGACCCTCCTTTCCAATGAATCACTCACACAAAATGCAAATGGAAAGACAGGGAATTCACAACTGCATATGTCATGGTGACTCAACTGACAACAGATTCACATACAAGACAAACGCATACTCACACAAAAGGTCCAAAGTCCAAGGTGTTTCTCCACTCCAAGGGAGGATTGTGCCTAGGGCGGCAGGCACTGATGGAAGGGAGGAGCAGAAGGGGAAATCCCCCAGGCAGAGATGCACCCATAGTCACTGGGGACCACCAACCACTCAAACCCTCACCAGGTCCAGCCAGCCATGGACACAAGACTTCTGGACACAATCCAAAATTGATACTGAACCTCTTAATCTCAAGTACGTGTGCTCAATGCACAGGAAGCCAACACTGGGACATCTGTGCTTAGAAATGGAGAAAGATTTATTTGAAATATCAAAGAGTAAGTGGGAGCCTGGGTTCCCTCAAATCCACCTCCCTAAGAACAGAAAGCAGGGAGGTTTCATGTAGCTAAGGGACTTGGCAGGAGGAGCTTCGGGGAAACAAATAGGTCACTCCCAATATGTCCCTGGGCAATCTGACTCCTGGGCTTCCAGGGCTGCTGAGGGCCAACCATTTGGTTATCACAATCTCCCCAAAGGTATTCTAATTCTTCTGCAAAACAAGCTCATAAATCCTCTTGAAAAACAAGCTCACAAATTCTTGAGACCTCTGAATCACCCCTCAAGTTAAACATAGCAAACTAGTTTAATATCTACAGTATCCTTCAGGTACCCAGCTTCATTGCTTCTCTTTTTTCTCACACCCTCAATCCCCGGGGAGTTCCTTGTTAAAATTCCCACAAGTCTCTGGGAAACCTTCTGGTCAACCCAGGCTGAGATACTCCCCAGGCTGCAGAAAGTGTGTGTCTGTGGCTCAGAGGATAAGTTGCACTTGTAGAGCCATGCACTGAAGCTGTAGTTATCAATGGGCAAAAATGGGAGAGAAAGTAGAGATGGAAGAGACAACAGTGGTGAAGAGAACCTGAGGTTTGATTGTAGGTTAGTGGAATTCAAAATACCACTCTCCAGTATTTCATTTTTTAAATCAAGTGTTGGTTTAGTTTTCCAGGCCAGACCTCACAACATGACTTAATATGGCCAATTTACACTATTCGTTGCACTGAAGAAACAAAACCCTCCTCATTACAGTCTTTTCTTTGCTCCAGGTTCTAGCTGGGGATCCCAGAAACTCATTTTTATCACAATCCAAGAAATAAAATTGCTCCCCCTGACTCTCACTCTCAACCCCACTTACATGGGCCTGACTTTCTCTTGTGTCCTGATGAAAGTGGTGGAAGATGGGACTCTGAGGCTTCCTGGCATGCGCTTGATAGGAAGAGAAAAAAACATCTGTGGAGCTGGTGGGAAAGAAGAGATAGCAAAATCAGGGAGGCAAAGCCTGCCCAGGGCTGTGGTTCTCTATTTTTCTAGTAAAACAATGATTTGTTGCTTCAGTACCTAGAAAAATTTATGCAACCAGGGAAGGGGTTGTGGATGACTCATATTTCCAATTGAGGGAGAGGACTCATCTAGTCTTATAATATCTAGCCAACTGGTGGATATGGCTCTCAATCAGAATCAGATGGAATTTAGCATCCTTATCCTTTCTGTTCCTCTCAAGATGCTTTCAAACTGCAACAGCTTTCTTAAGTAAGACTTAAGACTTTGAGTCCTTTGGAATTAAGAATTCTCAAGGTTTTATTGCCTGTCACAAAACGTACTTGTTCAGTGCCGTGTGAGTTTCTCTGGACCACACCAATTTGTCAGGGAGTCAGGCCCTTATTGACCAGTTTGTAGAGCTACACTTTCACATCATAAGACTTCAGCCAGGTGGGGATCCTGCCGTGGAAGGGTAAAGCCTACTGAGACAAGCTCTTCCCAGCAGCATACATGCAAGCCACGATGGTGGGTGTCAGGCATAAAAAGTCCCCAGAGCTATGGTTCTTAAGGAAAAGCTGGCTCCCCAGGGGGCTTGGCAGAGCACCTGTGCTTTTCCTACAAGGGTTACAAAAAATAACCTATATTAATGACTCTTTTCTTACTCAATTTCATTTCTGACTCAGTGTCTCCATTCACCTGTACTAGCAGATAAAAAGCATCACATCAGATCCTCTTGGATTTCCTGTCCCCTTATCGCTCTTCTTCTTTAATCCAACATCTATAGTTCTGGGTCTTAAGCAGGGCATTGGAGTTGGGAAGGAGCACGTGATCCCGGTCTACACTGGCACCTGTGGAGAGAGCTGCTCACAGTTCCTGCTCCTTGGCCCATGCGTGCAGCACAGGAATTTATACATGAGGCTGCCACTTCCTCCTTGATCAGTTCACACGAGTGTGGCCTGTAGGTTGGATTTAACCCATAGGTACTGAAGTGGACTGAATGTTTATTTTCCTCCCCCAAATTCATATGTTGAAATCTTAACCTCCAAATGATGGCATCTGGAAGTAGAGCCTTTGGGAGGTGCTTAAGTCATGAGGGTGGAATGCTTGTGAATGGGATTAGTGTCCTTAAAAATGAGGTCCCAGAGAGCTCCCTTACCCCTTCCACCATGTGAGGACACAGTGAGAAGATGACTATGAACCAGGAAGTGGGACTTCACCAAATATTAAATCTTTTGGTGCCTTGATCTTGGACATCCAAGCCTCCAGAACTGTGAGAAATATTTCTGTTGTTTATGAGCCATCCAGTCTGTGATAATTTGTTATAGCTGCCTAAATGTACTCAGACAGGTACACTTAGTTTGATGTGCATAATTGAGCCAATTAAAAATTAACAGTTTTTAACTTAAATTTTGTTTTAAAAAATCAAAAGTTCTGGCGAAGCTGGGCCCCTACTCCTATTTGGAGGCAGTAGGCAGACCCTAAGTAACAGCTGCCCCTCTAGGTGGGCCATAGCACTCCAGGATGCCATGGCCCACCACTCCTCATGGTCTTTTACAACTATTTTTCTTCCCTCATTTATGTCACATATATAGCCCCTGTAGTCCTGAGTTGTAACTGCTGACCTAGATGCAGATATTTATTTTCTGGAATCTTACCTATTGCTAACCCTCTTCCTGGCCCCACCAGCCAGCTACTGAGAACAATGTGTGGGTTATTTCTGCTCAAGGACTTAAAAGATCTCTTTCTCCCCCTGATAGCCTCTCAGGCTCTCTCTCCCTCATCACCTCAGTCAGGTGGCATCTTTTTCTAGTCTGGAGGAGACTCTGCCTTCCTCTTGCTGCTGAATAAAACATTTTGCTTATGCATGTAATAAATTCCCTCCCTCTGTGGGCAAAGCTAGAAAGACTGGAAAGGCTTTCTTAAAAAGTTTTCTGTTACACTCCTTGAGGAAATGAAGGACAGAAACTGCTGAAATAAAATGAAGGGAATAGGAGAGGAAAACCCCACTGTAAATTAGTAGACAATAATATTATACTGCCATGATTACTTATTTAACAATGTAATACATGCTCATTGTGAAAGTTCAATCATTACAGAGGTGATGTACTTGAAAATGAATATACAGATATCCTACCACCTGGAGATGACTAGTATTCACTTATTCTTTCAGAGTTATGTGTATTTTTTTCAGAAATAAGATCATACTCTTATATCGTTCTATACATTGATATTTTCCACTTAGTATATTGTGAACACCTTTCCATGTCAGTCCATACTGATTTATCTCATTACTTTTATTGGCAGCAAGATTCTTTGTATATGATTTAAGTATTTATTTCTCCAATCCCCAGTGATGGACCTTTTGGTTGCTTCAAAGTTTTATTATAAGAGAAGCAGTGAACATTCTTCTACAGAACTTGTACGAGTATGTCCTGGAGAGGATCTGCTGGGTCAGGGAGCACATACATTTAAAATCTTGGTAACAGTGCCAATAAATCCTCCAAATTTTACAGTATTGGTAACATTGAATTAGAAGTTCTATTTTTTTCCACACCCTTGCCAACATTCAGGTTTATCAAGTAAAACTAATTTCAATCATACCTTGCTACAAAAAATATGATTAAAATATACTTTTATGCCTTTGAATATAGTAAGTACCTCAGTGACATCATAAACTTTCTTTGGTAAGATTTTTTATTTATTTCCCTGTGTGAAAAAAAAGCAGGAAGAAGAAACGAGGATGGGAAAGCTACAGATATTGAATCCAGTTTGGGTTTCCAGAGGAGGGCAGCCCAAAGCCAAGTAATGGAAACAAAGGTGGGGTGCAATTTGAGAAAACCAGAGGGAAAAGTAGGACAGGGGAGACATATGTTTATGGGGGCACAAGTCAACGGGGGAGAAGCAAGATCAATTTTGCACTGATACTGTCTTTACACTTTTTAAGTATCAAATACGTGTCCAAACTAGTTTCAGGGAATTTTTATTGACTGTTGGGGAAATTCTAGCATAGAAAGAAAGAAGGTGTAAAAACACTACATTGGGACATATGAGTCAGCAGCTGGCAGATAGTGAGATTTCTCTCTCAGAAATGAGAAAAGAGAAAAAAAGAATAAGTTAGTAAATTCAACTTACCTCTCAGATCTAAGTTTAAAACTAGGGATGTGTTCTCAAACACTCCAGATCTGACCAGGTCTCTGGAACCTACTATTATACCCCTGTTCTTCACCTTTATAGAATGCATCACAATTTTTGATCAGTTTATTAATATTCACTCTCTATTCAACCATAAACTCTAACATTGTGTTCCTGTTGCCTGATATAGGGCCCCACATATAGTAAGTGTTAATAAATATTTGATGAATAAAATAAAGAAGAAAGAGAATGAGAGAGGGGGCAGGGAAAGTGGAGAAAAGGGAATGGGGAGAAAGAGCAGAGGGAAGGAAAGGAGAGGAGAAAAGAGAAGAGAAAGGAAAAAGACAAGAGAGAGGTGGAGAATAGAACAAACCACTGGTGCACACAGGCTGGTGTATACAGTAAGGCATGGAATCTCACTGGCTATCTGTTCCGGGGAGATGGAGGAACCTTGATTACATAAAAGACCTGGGCATTAGGGATTGGTAGGTGTCCTAGCTTCTTTTGAAAATTGTTTTATTGAGGCCATATTGGCTTATAACGTTGTGTAAATTTCAGATGTGCATTATAGATCAGTTTCTGTAAAACTGTATCATATTCACCACCAATAGTCTAGTTTTTAGGCATCTCCATACATATGTACCCTTTTACCCCTTTTTCCCTTCCCCTACCCCTACCCCTCTGGTAACCACTAATCTGTTCCCCTTATCCATGTGTTTATCTTCCACCTATGAGTGAAATCATATAGCATTTGTCTTTCTCTGTCTGACATTTAACTTAGCATAATACACTCAAGGTCCATCCATGTTGTTGCAAATGGCATAACTTTGTCTTTTTTAATGGTAAATAGTATTCCACTGATATATACCATACCTTCTTTATCCATTCATCCATTGATGGGCACTTGGGTTGCTTCCACATCTTGCAATGGTGAATAATGCTACAATGAACATAGTGTTGCAAAAATCTCCTTGAATTGTTTATTTCATGTTCTTTGTATAAATACCCAGCAGTAGGATTTAAAGCAAACATTAAGATAAATAAAGGGAGAAAGTGACAGCAGCACGATGATAGCATGGGACCTCAACACTCCACTTATGTCAACGGATAGATCATTCAGACAGAAAGTCAACATTAAAGTCAATAAATTTAAGAAGACTGAAATCTTATCAAGAATTTTTTCTGACCACAATGCTATTAAACTAGAAATCAACTACAAGAAAAAAGCTGGAGAAGTCACAAATATGTGGAGACTAGACAAAATGCTCCTGAACAACCATTAGATCAAGGAGAAATAAAAAAAAAGGCTGGAGAAAATGAAAAGGAAAACACAGCATACCAACTCTTATGGGATGCAGCAAAAGTGGTACTAAGTGGGATTTTTATAGCAATACTGGCCTACCTCTACAAACAAGAAAAGTTTCAAATAAGTAATCTTAAACTACACCTAAAAGAACAAGAAAAAGAAGAACAAAGAAAGCCCAACGTCAGTAGAAGGAGGAAAATAATAAAAATCAGCACAGATATAAATGTCCTAGCTTCTTTATGTGAATAGTCTTCTAGATCATTGTGTTGCTAAGCATTAGGGACTTAGCTATCAGACACTGGGTAGAAAACTACCATATTTGTAAACCGTACAAGTTATCAGTAAGGGTGCTCTTTATAAAACACCCAGCTGGTCTTGCATTGGTTTAAGCAGAAAAACTGAGAAGGGACTAGGCCTGGGACAAAATTTAAAGAATAGTCCTACAATTTAAAAACTATATTTGAAAAATCAAGCATACACAGTAGAAAGTACTTCTAGATTTCTCTTAACTCTTTTTTTTTTAGTCTAGGTGACTCTTTGACTCAATATAGGATAAATATAAGTAATATTTATAAATAAAGGGTGGTCACATTCTCTGAATACAAAATACAAAAAAATACCTGTAGCCTCTGATGGAAAAAGCTACTTAAGTTTGTGTTGTCTTTCTCATAAGTTAAATTTATTGTTATTGGTTTCAAAGCATTGGAATTCGGTGTTGAAGGAGATACAAAGAAATACTAAAAATGGTTTACTTACTAATTGTTTGAAATCTAATTGGAAGACAGACTCTAAATACAAGAAAGATGAATAACTTTACAAGATTAGAATATGAGAATTTATTATCACTAAGACAGGGAAGTGACATCAGCATCATGGTGGAGTGAGTTGGTCCCTTTGTCTCTCTCTTCTAAGTTACAACCAATTGGACATCCATGACCAAGATAGGATTCCCTCCACACCACAAAAGGACACATTCATGCATCTATACATGTGAAAGTGGGTGGACTGGACCCTTGGGAGGCAGTGGAACTAGGGGAGTGTCCCCTTCCACCTCCCATGTGACTGTGATCCAGGGAATGGATCCTCAAGCAGTGGCTCTTGTGACTGTGAGAAGAGGTGGCAAGAGCTTAAAAAAAGACCCAGCAGTGGCAAGTGGAACCTGCAACAAGAGGCATAAGGAACTACAGCAGAACTGATGATCCAGCCACCAGCAGTGTAACCCCTAACACCAGCTCAACCAGCATCAGGGACTGTACACAAGTCCCTGGGTCCCAAGGCTCCAGGCAGTGACAATGACACCTATGAACCCAGCAACCCTGGCAGTGGCGCTAACAGCACCCACAGGCAACCCAGGAGTAGCAGTGCAGGTGGTGAATCGGGCAGCAGCATCGAAGTCTGTGGAGAGCCAGTGGAGGAACATGAGACAAAAGAGACCCTGGAAGAAGCAGAAGAGCTTGCAGCCTGGTGACCCCACTGGTGACACTTAAGAGTGTAGTGACCTCATAAGCAGCAAGGCACCAGAAACCTCAGAGGCACAAGGCAGCAGAAGGAGGGCACAAATGACACTTCTAGCAGAGGCAGTGGAAGGTGGAAAGTACAGGCTCTTGAATACAAGAAGCAGCCCAAAACAAAAGTAACCAAAGGCATACCCAAATAAGAAAAGGTGCCTTTTACAAGTGTGCCAGCAGAGGATTAATTCATCAAACACCATGAAGAACTACAGTAACACAGCAGAACAGATAGACAATGACAACTCTCCAGAAACCAAACATAAGTCACAGAAGATTACAATCTAACGGACAGATAATTCAAAGTATCTGTCATAAAGAAACTCAGTGAGTGACAGGAAAACTCGGAAAGACAGTTCAATGAGCTTAGGAATAAAATTAATAAACAGAAGGAGTACTTCACCAAACAGAGTAAAACTCTAAAATAATACCAAAAAGAAATTCTGGAGATGAAGACACAATTAATGAGATGAAAAATAATGTAGACAGCATTAAAAATAAAGCAGAGCATATGTAGGAGACAGTTAGTGAGCCTAAAGGTAGAAAACAAGAAATGATTCAGGTGGAGGAGGAGAGAGAACTAAGATTTTTTTAAAATGAAGAAGTTCTTCAAGAAATATCCAACTCAATTTAGGAAAAGTAACATAAGGATTATAGGTATCCCAGAAGGAGAAGAGAGAGAGAAAGGAGCAGAGAAATAATAGCACCGAACTCCCCAAACCAAGGGAAGGAAATTGACATGCAAATACATGAAGGTAATAGAACTCCTAATGACATCAATGCAAAAAGACCTTCTCCAAGGAATGTAATATTAAAACTGTCAAACGTCAATGAGAAAGAAAAAATATTAAGAGCAATAGAAAAGAAAATAACCTACAAAAGAACACCCATCAGGCTTTTGGTGGATTTCTCAGCGGAAACCCTACAGACTAGGAGAGAGTGGAAAGATATATTCAAAATACTGAAAGACAAGAACTATCAGCCAAGAATACTCTATCCAGTGAAAATATCCTTCAAATATGACAGAAATAAAAACTTTCCTAAACAAACAAGAGCAGAGGGAGTTCATCACCACTAGACCTCCCTTACAAGAAATGTTGAAAGGAGCCCTCCTATCTGAAATAAATAGGCAAAACTTTACCAAGCTTTGATCAAGGAGATAAATAGACAGAAAAAGAAAATTTCAGGTGTATATCAGAATATGTAACTAAACAATTATAAATGCCATTGGTAAATAAAACATTAAAAATAACTATAACCACTTCAATTGGTAACAAACTCACACTACAAAAAAGGGATAATTTGTGACAACAAAAATGTACAAGGGTAAGAGGAAAAGGATGGAACCTGCATAGGCTAATGGACACAAGAGACAATCAGAAAATTGGCTGTCTCATCTATGAGATCCTTTATACACACCTCATGGTAACCACAAAACAAAAATCAAAGCAGAGTCACAAATCATAATTAAAAGAAAATGGAGAAAAACATCAACATCACAGAAACCCACAAAACTGAAATGGCAGACAGAAATACCAGGAAAAAGAAAGAACACAAATATAGAACATCCAGAAAACAAAAGATAAAATCACAGTAAGTAAAATCACTAAGCCCTCTATAATCACTCTAAATGTAAATGATTGAATTCACCAGTCAAAAGACATAGAAGGGCTAGGTGGATTAAAAAACAAGACCCAACGATATGCTACCTCCAAGAGACCCGTATCAGCTACAAAGAAAAACAGGTTCAGAATGAAGGAAGGGAAGATGAGACTCCAAGCAAATGTCAACCAGAAGAAAGTGAGTGTAGTTATACTTACATCAGACAAAACAGACTTAAAGACAAAATAATATGAGACAAAGATGGACATTATACAATGATAAAAGGGACATTCCACCAAGAAGACAAAACACTCATTAATATATATATAGTAACACAGGAGCACAAAACTATATAAAACAATGATTAACAGACCTAAAGGGAGAAATTGACAGCAACACAATAATAGTAGGGGCCCTTAACACTCCACTTATGTTAATGGATAGATCACCCAGACAGAAAGTCAACAAGGAAACAGTGACCTTAATGAAACATTAGATCAGCTGGACTCAATAGATATATGTAGAACATTCCATCCAAAAACAGCAGAATACACATTCTTTTCACGTGCACATGCAACACTCTCAAAGGTAGACCATATGTTGGGAAACAAGGCAAGCCTCAATAAATTCAAGAAGATTGAAATCATATCAAGCATCTTCTCTGATCACAATGCTATGCAACTATAAATCAACTACAAGAAGAAAGCTGGAAAAGTCACAGATATGTGGAGACTAAACAATATGCTACTGAACAACCGTTGTATGAATGAAGAAATCAAAATAAAAATAAAACAATAGCTGGAGACAAATGAAAATAAAAACACAACATATCAAAACTTATGGGAGGAAGCAAAAGCAGTACTGAGGGAAGTTTATAGTAATACAGGTCTACCTCAAGAAACAAGAAAAATATCAAATAAACAGCCTTACACTATACCTAAAAGAACTAGATAAAGACAACAAACAAAGCCCAAAGTTAGTAGAAGGAAGGGAAAAAAGCCAGAACAGAAATAAATGAAACAGAGACGTAAAAAGTAACAGACAGGATCAATAAAACTAAGAGCTGGTTCTTGGAGCAGATAAGTAAATGTGACAAATCCTTAGCCACACTCACTAAGAAAAGAATACAGATGACTCAAATAAATAAACCAGAAATGAAAGAGGAGAAATTACAATGGACACCACGGAAATACAAAGGAATATGAGAATACTATGAAGAGCTAAATGCCAACAATTGGATAACTTAGAAGAAATGGATACAGTCTTAGAATCATACAACCTCCCAAAATTGAAACAAAAGGAATTAGAATGTGAATAGACCAATCACAAGTAAAGAGATTGAAATAGTTATCAAAAACCTCCCCAAACCCAAAAGTTTAGGACCAGTTGGTTTCTCTGGTGAATTCTACCAAATATTCAAAGATTAATGCCTATCCTTCTCAAACTCTTCCAAAAATTTAAAGAGGACAGGACACTTCCTAACTCAATTTATGAGGCCAACATTACCCTGACATCAAAACCAGACAAAGACAACATAAGAAAGGAAAATTACAGGCCTATATCTCTGATGAACATAGATGCAAAAATCCTCAACAAAATATTAGCAAATTGAATAAAATAGTACATGATAAGTATCATAAACTACATTCAAGTGGGATTTATTCCAGGGATGCAGGGCTGACTCAACATCCATAAATCAATCAATGAGATACACCACACTAATAAAATGAAGAATAAAAATAGATGCAGAGAAAGTATTTGACAAGATGCAGTATCCATTTCTGATAAAAACTGAATAAAATTGGATATAAATGGAACTTACCTCAACATAATAAAGGCTGTATATGACAAACCTACAGCCAACATCACACTCAGTGGAGAAAAACAGAAAGCTCTCCCTCTGAGAACAGGAACAAGACAAGGGTGGCCACTCTCACCATTCTTATTCAACTGGAGGTTTTGGTGAGAGCAACTTGGCAAGAAAAAGAAATAAAAGGGATCCAAATTGGAAAGGAAGAAGTAAAACTGTCACTATTTGCAGATGACATGATTTTAAATATAGAAACCCCTAAAGAATCCACCAAAAATCTATTACAAATAATAAACAAATACAGTAAAGTTGCAGGGTACAAACTCAGTTGCATTTCTATACACTAATAACAAACTAACAGAAAGAGAACTCAAGAATACAATCCCTCTTACAATGGCAACAAAAAGAATAAAATATCTAGGAATACATTTAACCAAGGAAGTGAAAGACCTCTACAATGAAAAATATAAGACATTACGGGAAGAAATCGGTGATGGCATAAAGAAATAGAAACATATTCCATGGACATGGATTGGAAGAGTAAACATAGTTAAACTGCCCATAGTACCTAAAGCAACCTACAGATTCACTGCAATCCCAGTAAAAATCTCAATGACATTCTCCATAGAAATACAACAAAGAATCCTAAAACACATGTGGGGCAAGAAACGATCCCGAATACGTAAAGCAATCCTGAGAAAAAACAGCAAAGTTGTATGAATCACAATCCCTGACTTCAAAATATGCTATAAAACTATAGTAATCCAAACAGGATGGTCCTGGTACAAAAACAGGCCCCCAGACCAATGGAACAGAATTGAAAGCTCAGAAACAAAACTGCACATCTACAGAGAGTTAATCTTTTACAAAGGAGCTAAGAACATATAATGGAGAAAGGAAAGTCTTTTCAATAAATGGTGTTGGGAAAATTGGACAGCCACATACAAAAAAATTGGAGTAGACCATTATCCTTAGCCATACACAAAAATTATACCAAAATCAATCAAAGACTTGAAAGTAAGTCCTAAACCATAAAACTCCTAGAACAAAAGTCACTTTTCAAGGTGGTCCTTAGCAGCTACTAGCAAGAGTTTTAATACCCAGCGTTCTCTGCTGGAATAGATGTTATAGACATTCTGTCCTAGTTGTAGAGAAAAGTTTTAAAAAATCAGAAAGGAAGACTTTCCTTAACAGCTCCAGGCCAACTGCATTCAGTTAGGCCCCTTTTCTTTCTACGCAGTAGAGACTGTCAAAATGCTGTGAACTACGAAGTTTGAAAACTCACTTTTCTAGGTGATCCTAAAGAGCTAGAAGCAAGAGTTCTCTCCACAATCTTCACTCGTGGGTGGGATGTCATAAATATTTTGTCACTGCTGTAAAATATAAAAACGCTGCAAGGAAGATGTTCCTTCCCACCAAATGTCAAGCTACCTTCAGCGAGGCCTTCTTTCTTTCTATGCAGCAGAACCTGTCAGTATGTTGTGAACTGATGTTTGAAAAGTCACTTTTCAAGATAGCCATCAACAGCTACAAGCAAGAGTTTTAATGCTCAGCGTTCTCTCCTGGAGTGGATGGTAAGATATTCTGTCCTAGCTGTAGAGGAGAGTTTTATAATCGCCATCTTAACAGGTATGAGGTTATATCTCATAGTGATTTTGATTTGCACTTCCCTAATAATTTGTGATTTTGAACATATTTTCATGTACTTGGTCATTTATATGTCTTTTTTCAAAGAATGTCTATTCAAGTCCTTAGCTCCTTTTTAAATGGAGTGTTATTTTTATTTTGCCATTGAGTTTTAGGGGTTTCTAAAATATATTTTGGAAATTAATCCCTAATCAGGCGTATGATTTGCAAATATCTTCTCTCATTTTGCATTTGCCTTTTCATTTTGTTGATTGTTTCCTTGGCTGTGCAGACGTTTTTAAACTTGATGTGGTCTCACTTGTCTATTTTGCTTTTGTTGTTTGTGCTTTTTGGTGTCATATCTATGAAATCATTCCCAAACAGAATGTCATGAAGTTTTTCCCTTATGTTTCTTTCCAGGCATTTCACAGTTTCAGGCCTTACATTTAAACTTTTAATCCATTTTGAGTTGATTTTTGTGTATGGTGTAAGATAAGGGTCCAATTTGGTTCCTTTGCACTTGGCTTCCCAGTTTTCCCGTTACAATTTACTGAAGAGACTGTCCTTTCCATATTGTATATTCTTGGCTCCTTTGACAAAAATTAATTGGCCATATATGTGTGGGTTTAGTTCTGGGCTTTCTAGTCTGTTCCATTGATCTATGTGTCTGTTTCTATGCCAATACCATATTGTTTTGATAATTGTAGCTTTGTAATATATTGTGAAATCAGGAAGTGTGATGCCTTCAGCTTTGTTCTTGTTCTTCTTATTCAAGATTTCTTTGACTATTCACCATCTTCTGTGGTTTCATACACATTTTGTAATTGTTTTTCTATTTCTGGGGAAAATGCCATTGAGATCTTACTAGGGCTACCTTTGACTCTGTAGGCCACTTTGTATAGTATGGACATTTTATCAGTATTAGATATTTCAATCCATGAACACACGATGTCTTTCCATTTGTTTATGTCTTCTTTAATTAGTTTCATCAATGTTTTGTAGTGTTCAGTTTACAAACTGAAAATTTAGTTCTTTCACCACTTTAGTTATTTTATTCCTCAGTACTATATTCTTTTTGGCATTAAATTTCATTCCTTTTTATAATTAGTAGTACTCCATTGTATGCATATACTGCAATTTGTGTATCCATCTATCTGTTGATGGACATTTGACTTCATTCCACTTTTTGGCTATTGTGAATAGTACTGCACGTACATGTCCTTGTTTGATTATTTGTTTTCAGTTCTTTTGAGTATTTATCTAGGTTGGAATCATAGGGTCATATGGTAATTCTATGTTTACCTTTTTTTAAAAAAAGATTTTGTTTTTCCTTTATCTCCCCAAAGCGCCCCGGTACACACTTGTATATTTTTAATTATGAGTCCTTCTAGTTGTGGCATGCGGGATGCTGCCTCAGCATGGCTTAATGAGTGGTGTCATGTCCCTGCCCAGGATCCGAACCAGTGAAACCCTGGACTGCCAAAGCGGAACATGAAAACTTAACCACTTGGCCACAGGGCTGGCCCCCATGTTTAACTTTTGAGGAACTGCCAAATGGTTTCACACAGCAGTTAAACTATTTTATATTTTGCATTTTCACCAGCCATGCACAATGAACCAATTTCTCCCCATCCTCACCAACATTTGCTATTTTCTGTTGGTTTTTTCCATCCTATCTGATGCCAAGTGGTATCTCATTGTGGTTTTATTTACATTTCCTTCGTCACTAATGATGTTGAGCATCTTTTCATGTGCATATTGGCTATTTGAATATCTCTTTGGAGAAATTTCTATTCAAGTCCTTTGCCCACTTTTTAATTAGGTTATTTGACTACTTGTTGTTGAGTTGTAGGAGTTCCTTATATGTTGTAGATATTCAACACTTATTGAGTATGTTATTTGCAAATATTTTCTTGTATTCTGTAGGTTCTCTTTTCATTTTCTTTATAATGTCCTTTGATGCACAATATATTTAATTTAGATTAAGTCCAATTTATCTATTTTTCCTTTTCTTTCTTGTGGTTTTTGTATGTTTAAGAATTTATTGTCTAGGGCTGGCTTGGTGGTGTCGTGGTTAAGTTTGGCATGCTCTGCTTTAGCGGCCTGTGTACATGGGTTAGCATCCCAGGCATGGACCTACATCACTCATTAAGCCATCCTGCGGCAGTGACCCACATACAAAATAGAGGAAGACTGGCATGGATGTTAGCTTAGGGCCAATATTCTTCAAGCAAAAACAAGATTGGCAACAGATGTTAGCTCAGGGCCAATCTCCCTCACAAAAACAAAAAGAATCTATTGTCAATTCCAAGGTCATAAATACATACCTCTTTATTTTTTCTATGGGTTTTATAGTTTTAGCTCTTAAATTTAGGTTTGTGATCCATTTGGAGTTAATTTTTGTATGAAGTATAAGTTATGAGTTTGACTTTTTAAATTCGCATGTGGCTATCTAGTAGTCTAAATTCATTTTGAATCAGAGGTTAAAGTGAAACAATAATGCTATACCATTGCTTTCTTTGATTTAGGGTAATTTTTGTTGCCTTGAACTATTAAGTGCTGCTAAAAGTGTGAATAAATAAATATCCCCAAATTCTTTCTTGAGATATAAATTGGTAGAGTCAATTTAAAAATATACTTATGTGTACTAGATTTGAAAATATGTATACCATATGATTTAATAATTTTCAAGTAGCATCCAAGTGTATACACTAGATGCATTATTATATGTGAGCACACTGGGGAACAAAAATATGCAAAGTGCATTATTGTTCTTAATGGAGAAGACTCAGAAGCAAATATAATGCTCATCTAGTTTAAATGCATGAACCAAATCCACAGCAATCAAAATAATTAAATCTCCAAACCTTATGTTTGAGTAAAATATATTGTATATGCCAATCACAAAATGATGTAAACATCAGAAATCCACTTACATAAACTTAAAAACCACATAACTAGCAAGAGTGTGTATAATTTATTTCTCCAAGAACATAATACTAAATTAATTTTATTTTTTAAAAAGACAAGATGGATGAAGCTTGAGGACATTATACCAAGTGAAATAAGCTAGTCACAGAAGGACAAATACTGCATGATTCCATGTATATGAGGCATATAAAATAGTCAAACACATAGAAGCAGAGAATAGAATGGTGGTGGCCAGGGGATGGAGGAAGGGGAAATAGGAGTAACCATGCAATAGGTATAAAGTTTCAGTTATGCAAGATGATGAAGTTCTAGAGATCTGTTGTACAACATTGTGCCTACAGTTAGCATTACTATATTGTATACTTAAAAAATGAAGAGTGTAGATCTCTTGTTAAAGTGTTGTTACCTCAATAAAAATTTAAAAAGATTTGGAAAATAGAAAAAAGATTGTAATCCTTAATAGTTGTTGCCTCCTGGTGGGGTAGAGGGAATGAGAATGGGGGAGGTTGTATTAGTGCAAATTTAGCTTATAAGTAATTATGTAGTACTTTACTAGTCTTATCAGGTAAAACTATTGTTTAATGTGGGTAATGGAAATTTGGTCTCTATAATGTCATTTTTCTGCTTATTTATATGTGTGTGTGTATGTTTATGTATGTAGATGTGTGGGGTGTGTTTCTTACAAATATTTAGAAAGGTGACATTTTGTGATCCAATGATGGTCCTTTCTTAGAATTTTATCTGTTTGACAAAGGTAAGTTTATTAATAGCATACCAAAACTTAGGAAATGGGAAATACTTCTTGTACAATAAATAATAACCTTCAAATGAGAGATCAAGCTGTAATATCAATAACAATGGAAAGAATAAAAGCAATAATTTTTTTTTTTAAAAAAACCTTTACAAACTAGATGAGATAGTTGGCAGGGCTGATGTGCAAATGAAAGTATTGTTAACTGAGCATGGTACAGACTGCCTTTGGTCACATGACAGACAATACACAAAAGATATTACAGAGGAAGCAACATGAACTTCATGGAGATATTTGGCCTCTGGAACTAACCTCAAGGATTTAAATTAATTGTAATGAAAAACTTAAAGTTGGGAGAAGTCTGTGTAATTTCCTCTTTTTTATTTTTTATTTTATCTATTTTATGTTTTTAATTGCAGTAACATTGGATTATAACATTATATAGCTTTCGGATGTACATCATAATATATTTTGAATTCTGTGTAGATTACATCGTGTTCACCATGCAAAAACTAATTATAGTCCATCCCCTCACATGTGAGCCTAATCACCCCTTTTGCCCTCACCCCCTTCCCCTATGGTAACCACCAATCCGATCTCCATTGCTATGTGTTTGTTTGTCGTTGTTTTTATCTTCTACTTATGAGTGAGATCATATGGTATTTGACTTTCTCCCTCCGACTGATTTCACTCAGCATAATACCCTCATGGACCATACATGTGGTCACAAATGGCTGGATTTCATCATTTATTATGGCTGAGTATTATTCCATTGTGTATAAATACCACATCTTCTTTATCCATTCGTCCCTTGATGGGCACCTAGGTTGCTTTCAAGTCTTGGGTATTGTGTATAATGCTGCAATGAACATAGCGGTGCATGTATCTTTACGTCTTTGCATTTTCAAGTTCTTTGGATAAATATCCAGCAGTGGAATAACTGGGTCATATGGTAGATCTATTCTTAATTTTCTGCGGATACTCCATACTGCTTTCCATAGTGGCTGCACCAGTTTGCACTCTCACCAGCACCACACGATAGTTGCCTTCTCTCGATATCCTCTCCAACACTTGTTTCCTGTTTTGTTAATTATAGCCATTCTGACTGGAGTGAGGCGATACCTCATTGTAGTTTTGATTTGCCTTTCCCTGATAGCTAATGATGTTGAGCATCTTTTCATATGACTGTTGGCCATCCAAATATCTTCTTTGGAGAAATCTCTGTTCAGATCTTTTGCCCATTTTGTAATTGGATTGTTGTTTTTTTTGTTGTTGAGATGTATGAGTTCTTTGTATATTTTGGATATTAACGCCTCATCTGACATATGGTTTTCAAATATCTTCTCCCAATCGATAGGCTGTCTTTTCATTTTGTTGATGGTTTCCCTTGCTGTGCAGAAGCTTTTAGTTTGATGTAGTCCCATTTGTTCATTTTTTCTTTTGTTTCCCTTGCCTGGTCAGACATGGTACTTGAAAATATGCTGCTGATACCGATGTCAAAGAGCATACTGCCTATGTTTTCTTTGAGACGTTTCATTGTTTGGGGTCTTACATTCAAGTCTTTAATCCATTTTGTGTTGATATTTGTGCACCGGCTGTAAGGTGATGGTCTACTTTCATTCTTTTGCATGTGGCTGTCCAGTTTTCCCAATACGATTTATTGAAGAGACTCTCCTTTCTCCATTGTATGCTCTTGGCTCCCTTGTCGAATATTAGTTGTCCATAAATATGTGGGTTTATTTCTGGGCTCTCAAATCTGTTCCATTGATCTATGTGTCTGTTTTTGTGCCAGTACCATGCTGTTTTGGTTACTATAGCTTTGTAGTATATTTTGAAATCAGGGAGTGTGATACCTCCAGCTTTGTTCTTTTTTCTAAGGAATCCTTTGGCTATACGGGGTCTTTTGTTGTTCCATATAAATTTTAGGATTCTTTGTTCTGTTTCTGTGAAAAATGTTGTTGGAACTTTGATAGGGATTGCGCTGAATCTGTAGATTGCTCTAGGAAGTATGAACATTTTAACAATGTTAATTCTTCCAATCCAAGAGCACAGAATATCTTTCCATTTCTTTGTGCCTTCTTCAATTTCTTTCAACAATGTTTTATACTTTTATACGTTTTGGTATACAGATCTTTCACCTCTTTGGTTAAGTCCATTCCTAGGTATCTTATTCTTTTTGTTGCCATTGTAAATGCGATTATATTCTTAATTTCTCTTTCCGCTACTTAGTTGTTAGTGTAGAGAAACGCAACCGATTTTTGTTTGTTGATTTTGTATTCCATGACTTGACTGTATTCCTTTATTGTTTCTAAAAGTTTTTTAGTGGATTCTTTTGGGTTTTCTATATATAAAGTCATGTCATCTGCAAACAGTGACAGTTTCACTTCTTCTTTTCCAATATGGATCTCTTTTATTTCTTTTTCTTGCCTGATTGCTCTGGCTAGGACTTCCAATACTATGTTAAATAAGAATGGTGACAGTGTGCCTCCTTGTCTGGCTCCTGTTCTTAGAGGGATACCTTTCCATTTTTCTCCATTGAGAATGATATTTGCTGTGGGTTTGTCATATATGCCCTTTATTATGTTGAGGTATTTTCCTTCTATACCCATTTTATTTAGAGTTATTACCATACATGGATGCTGTATTTTGTCAAATGCTTTCTCTGCATCTATTGAGATGATCATGTGATTTTTGTTATTCATTTTGTTAATATGGTGTATCACATTAATAGATTTGTGGATGTTAAACCATCACTGAATACCTGGAATTAAATCCACTTGATCATGATGTATGATCTTTCTAACGTATTGTTGTATTCGAGTTGCTAGAATTTTGTTGAGGATTTTTCCATCGATGTTCATCAGTGATATTGGCCTGTAATTTTCTATTTTCTGTTGTCCTTTTCTGGTTTTGGTATCAGGATAATGTTGGCTTCGTAGAATGAATTAGGAAGTCTCCCCTCCTCTTCAAATTTTTAGGAGAGTTTGAGGAGGATAGGTATTAACTCTTTGAATGTAGGTAGAATTCACCAGGGAAGCCATCTGGTCCTGGACTTTGATTTCTTGGGAGGTTTTTGATTGCTGTTTCGATCTCCTTACTGGTGATCGATCTATTCAAATTCTCTAATTCTTCTTGGTCCAGTTTTGGAAGGTTGTATGTTTCTAAGAATTTATCCATTTCTTCTAGATTATCCAATTTGTTGGCATATAACTTTTCATAGTACTGTCTTATAATCTTTTGTATTTCTGAGGTGTCCATTGTAATCTCTCCTCTTTCATTTCTGATTTTATTTATGTGAGCCTTCTCTCTTTTTTTCTTGGTGAGTCTAGCTAAGGGTTTGTCAATTTTGTTTATCTTTTCAAAGAATCAGCTCGTGGTTTCATTAATTTTTTCTATTTTCTTTAGTATTTATTTTGTTTATTTCTGCTCTGATTTTTATTATTTCCTTCCTTCTGCTGATTTTGAGCTTTGTTTGTTCTTTTCCCAGTACCTTTAGATGTACTGCATTTAGATGCTTTTAAATTGTCTATTTGGGATTTTTCTTATTTGTTGAGGTAGGCCTGAATTGCTATAAACTTCCCTCTTAGAACCGCGTTTGTTGTATCCCACAGATTTTGGCATGTCATATTTTCATTTTCATTTGTCTGCAGGAACTTTTTGATTTCTTCATTGACCCAATTGTTGTTCAGTAGCATTTTGTTTAATCTCCACATTTTTGTGGATATTCTGGTCTTCTTCCTGTAGTTGATTTCTAGTTTCATACCTTTGTGGTCAGAAAAGATGAATGGTATTATTTCGATCTTCTTA
This sequence comes from Equus quagga, assembly GCF_021613505.1. NCBI lineage: Eukaryota > Metazoa > Chordata > Mammalia > Perissodactyla > Equidae > Equus > Equus quagga. Next base: position 104,758 of record NC_060271.1, read on the forward strand.
AATTTATTGAGACTTGTTTTGTGGCCTAATATGTGATCAATCCTGGAGACTGTTCCACGTGCATTTGAAAAGAATGTGTATTCTGTGGTTTTTGGATGGAATATTTTATTTATATCCACTAAGTCCATCTGGTCTAATGTGTCACTTAAGGCAAGTGTTTCCTTACTGATCTTCTGTTTGGATGATCTATCCATTGGTGTAAGTGGACTGTTACTGTAAGTAACTGTAAGTGGAGTGTAAGTAGTGTTACTACTATTATTGTGTTGCTGTCTATTTCTCCTTTTATGTCTGTTCATAGTTGCTTTATATATTTAGGTGCTCCTATGTTGGATGCATCGATATTTACAAGTGTTATATTTTCTTGTTGGATTGTTCCCTTTATCATTATGTAGTGCCCGTCTTTGTCTCTTGTTACAGTTTTTGATTTAAAGTCTATTTTGTCTGATATAAGTATTGCTACCCCCAGTTTCTTTTCTTTGCCATTTGCATGGAATATCTTTTTCCATCCTTTCACTTCCAGTTTGTGAGTGTCTTTAGGTCTGAAGTATGTCTCTTGTATGGAGCATATATATGGCTCTTATTTTTTAATCCAATTGGCCACCCTATGCATTTGATTGGAGCATTTAGTACATGGACATTTAAAGTAGCTATTGATAAATAGGTATTTATTGCCATTTTGTCACTTTTTTTTCTGGATGTTTTAGTAGTTCTTCTCTATCCCTTTCTTTTTCTCTTGCTCTCTTCCCTTGTGGTTTGATGACTATCTTTAGTGATATGTTTGATTTTTTTTGTCTTAAGTTTTTTACTTATTTATTATAGGGTTCTTATTTGTGATTACCATGAGGATCCTATTTAATATTCTATGTATATAACTGTCTATATCGAGTTGATAGACTCTTTAGTTTGACCTCTTTCTAAAAGCTCTACTTTTTCACTCCCCTCCTCCCACATTTTATGTTTTTGAAATCATGTATATTCTCTTGTTTAGTGTGTCTCTATCCTTTACCCTCTTATCATTGAAATAGGTGATTTTAGTACATTTGACTTTTAACGTTCATATTATCTTCACAGGTAGTTGATCTGCTACGTTTACTATATTTTTACCTTTACAAGTAATTTTTTTGCCTGTTTTTTTTGTGTGTGTGTTTTTGATAATTTTTTTAATACCTATGTGTGGTCATTTCTTTCCCACTTAAATAAGTCCCTTCAGCATTTCTTGTAGAACTGGTTTCTTGGTGATAAACTGCTTAAGTTTTTTGCTTGTCTGGAAAGCTCTTTATCTCTCGTTCCATTCTGAATGACAACCTTGATGGATAGAGTACTCTTGGCTGTAGGTTTTTTCCTTTTAGAACTTTAAATAGGCTGTGCTATTCTCTTCTTGCCTGTAGGATCTCGGGTGAGAGGTCTGCTGATCACCTTATGGGCTTTCCTTTGTATGTCACTTGTGGCCTTTCTCTTGCTGCCTTTAGGATTCTCTCTTTATCTTCAATTTTGGACATTTTAATTATAATATGTCTTGGTGTGAGCCTCTTTGGGCTTGTTTGGAGCTCTCTGTGCTTCCTGGACTTGAATGTCTGTTTCCTTCCTTAGGTTAGGGAAATTTTCTATTATTTCTTCAAATAAAGTTTCTGCCCCTTTGTCTATCTCTTCTCCTTCTAGGACACCTATAATATGAATGTTAGCATGCTTGATATTGTCCCAGAGTTCCCTTAGACTGTTCTCATTCTGTCTAATTCTTTTGTCTGTTCAGCTTGTGTGATTTCCTCTAGTCTTTTGTCTAGCTCGCTGATCTGTTCTTCTGCATCCTGTACTCTGCTATTGGGTCCCTCTAGTGAATTGATAATTTCCAGTATTCTATTCTTCATTTCTGATTGATTCTTTTATATATTTCCCAGTTCTTTGCTGATGAGTTTCTGTGTTCATCCAGTCTTCTCCTAATATCTGTGAGCATCCTTATCAGATTTTGTTTGAACTTTTTGTTGAGTAGGTCACTTATTTCTGTTTCATTTAGCCCTTTTTGGGGGGTTTTGTCCTGTTCCCTTGCTTGGAAAGTATTCCTTCCTCTCCTCATTATGCCTATTTCTCTGTGCTTATTTCTATGTATTAGGTGAGTCCACTATGTCTCCTGATATTGGAGAAGTGGCCTATGTATGAGATGCCTTATGAGGCCCAGGAGTATGCTTCCCTCTTGTCCCCAGTCCAAATGATCCAGGAGTGACCCCTTTGTGGGCTACTTGTGTCTTTCTGCTGTGGCAGGGTTGCTTCCACTGCATGTACACAGGGAGTCTAGTCTTTCCTTTCCTGGCCAGCTGTTTGTAAATCTGGTTTGGGGAGACTCAGCACCATTGGCTACAAAGATTATCAGCACACTCCTGTTGTAGTTTTCCTTTAATTGGGTTGGTACCCAGTATAGCTGGTTGATAGGCTCAGGGGCTTACATTTGTGATAGGCCTCAGGCCTACAAGGCTGTTGTCAGTTCTCTTAGGAGTGCAGCTGAGTGGGGCTGGACTGAGGCACAGGAGCACTCAATTGTTTCAGGCTTTGGAAGGTGGGGTTGATCCTTTTTATGGCTATTTGTGAAGCACAGGTCTTCTGCTGCAGATAAGCTTCATCTCCCACAGGACCACACACACCCTCAACACAATCCTGGTCCTTGCACACTTCCCAACTCCCTGGAGCATACCCTGATGCCACTCTTCAGAGGCAGCCACCTCTCCATCAATGCCCCCAAGAGTCCACCTGGTCTTCACACAAGCCCTGCCCCACAGAGGTGGACACACTCCCCTGCCTGTAGAGGATCAAGGTCCCCAGTCAATGCAGGCTGAAAAGTAGCCTAGGGGCTTCCTGGGAGGTGGGGCCAGTCCCTAGGGCGGGTTGCCTGCCCTGGCTGAGCTGGATTAAGTCTGTGCTCTAGTGGGTGTGGCAGACCCCTGGGCTAACAGGCCAAGGGATCAACCTCAATGGCACCCACTGGGATCTGTGTCAGCACGCCTGGGCCAGGTCAGAACAATGGCCCCCACCAATGTCTCAGTCTCTGGAGAGACCCCTCCTCTCACTAAGATGCCTCCAGAGCACACCAGGTGTCTCAGAAGACTGTCAGCCTTCTCTCTGGTGATTTTAGGTTGCTGCAATGAGTGAGTTTGTGCATGGGCCCTTTAAGACCCGGGTCTTTTTGGCTTTAGGAAGATAGCTTTTCTAGGGGTATCCTCGCTTCAGTTAATAGCCAGCAAAGCCAGACAGTAAGACCCCCGTCTCAGTTGGGCTGAGTCTGAAGGATAATTATAGCAGTATTGGCCCCCATTCCAGGCCTCATTCCTCCAGGGAGGGCTGCATACCTTAGGGTGGCTCCCGCCTGGCAAGTTGAGAAGCTTTGCTACTCCCAAAGGTGGCTTTTTTCCTCTCCAGCAGGAATTTCTGCCTTTTCCACCTTAGTCAGGACTGTCCCTTCTTGTGGGGGTTCTTTTCATCCAGTTTTCAGTTTTCTATCCAGGGTAATTTTTCCAAAATAGTTGTAACCTGGTTGTGTTAATGGGAGGAGATGAGTTCAGAGTCTGCTTATGCCACCATATTGATGAGATCCTAATTTCCTCTCTATTGTCCACAGTTTGCCTGTTACTTCATTACTTTAGAACCTAGAATGTGTCGCATCCTTATTAGGTATTAGGAACACCAAGATGAAGAAAGAACAATTGTGTCCTTCCCTAAATTAGTGAATATTCTATTGAGTGGTGTGCAAGTTGTCTCTGTTTCTTTATCAAAGTTAGAATCACATTAAAGGTAGATTCCAGCACTTGGAATGAAAACTTCATATTTTATTTCAGAATTTTAGGATGTCTATTGTATTCACTCATTCATTCACTTATTCATCATTCATTCCATCAGTCAGCTGACAAATGTCTTTTGAACACTGACTCTTTCACGGATATTATTTTAGAGGTCGTTAATACAAACTATTTAGTCATATCATTTTCACTGATAAAGCTTATAGACTAGAAAATTCCAGACAGAAAGCAAAATGTTATCAGTATTTATTACAATATTTATTTTTGCTTGAAGAAAGATCACAGGATTATATGAAAAAATATATTTTCCATCCCAATAATTTCTAATAAAAACTAGAATTAGGACAAGGTGCATGATGAGTGCTTTATGAGTTTCCATAAAAAATTGATATTCAGTGTCATTACAACCATTCACATTTTGAATTTATGTTGTACATTCTCCGATTTTTATGGCAAATACATGAAGGCTTATCGTTGACACAAAAATTGAGGTTTTGCAAGCCAGCCCTGATGGCCTAGCAGTTAAAGTTCAGCATGCTCCACTTTGGTGGCCTGGGTTCAGTTCCCAGGCATGGAACCACATCACTGATCTGTCGGTAGCCATTCTGTGATGGCAGTCACATAGGAGAACTTCCAACTAGAATATATAACTATGCCTTGGGGCTTTGAGGAAGAAAAAAAAGAGGAAGATTGGCAACAGATGTTGCTTTGGTGAATCTTTCCCAGTGAAAAAAGAGGAAAAAAGAAAAAATATAATCTTATATTAATGAAAAAAAGAATGGAGGTTTTGCAATTAATTTTATTCATAATATTCACATTAAAATTGAACATTGGGGCCAGAATCCTGTGGTTTGTAACTGCTGGATTTTCTTCCATCTCGGGCAGCAGCATTTCCCAGCAAATGTAGGAGTAAAATTTGAAACACACAAACAAAAGGTAGAATCATGTGATTGTTATTCAAAATGATCACCTAAGAGAGTCCTTTGTCTACCTCCTATGTTTTCACTCTTTGGATGAAATTGTGAGTGGAGATTTGACTAGTGAGCACTCCACTTACCTTTCTTTCCCTGGGGACTGAGACCTTTACGTGGGAATCCTGGTTCTCATTCAGGGAATAGGGCCATAAATAAACATATTTCAGTGTGAAGGTCTTCAGGGACTTCAGACACGTAAAATTATTTTGCATGTTTCATGCAGCAACCTGAGGAATCGGTCTCAACGGATCTCTGTGTACAGTTAGGTTAAACCAAACAATTTACTTATTACTAGTTCTATACATGAAGACCAAGTACCTTGAAAGTTCTATCAATCCAAATCAGACTCAGGACTGAAATGATATCTGCTCTAGTCTCTTTCCCTGAACTGAAACCTCTGCTCACTGATTGCTAAGTGGAAGTGAAGGTGATATGACCTAAACAATAGAGTCCAGCATCTCTTCTGATAAATTAGACTCCTTGAACACTTATACAGAATAGTGAATAGTCACTACAGGGAGTATGTTTCACCTTAGTATAAAGAGGAATGTCATCTGCCTTTGAATTGGCAGGATTGATGGATGTTTTAGACTAGAGGATAATCTTCTTAAGTGTCTTTAGAACATAAGATTCTATGTCTCCAAGAAAGACTTAGTAAATGACTTAACATCAATAAAAACAAGCTTTCCTTTTGCCCAGAGTGATAAATCTTAGATAGAAGGATTCCCAGTGTCAACAGTCAGTCTCTATGTCGCTGGTGGACACTGAGAGCTCATATCGAGATGCAGTTTGTCCCTAATACAACCTAGCTTTAAATAAGTTTCAGACAAATTCTACAGTTAGAGACCAATGGAACATGCTCTTGAAATCATTTCAGAAGCTATTTAAAAATTAATTTCCGATATTATTTCCCATCCACAACTGTAACATAAAATGATTAACATTAGGTAGTTTTTACAGTTTTATTCATTGAGAATTTATTATTTTGTAACCTATAACATATTTCTTTTCATAACAAACTTGAAGAAAACTGTATGTGAAAAATTAAAATAAGTCATCAGGAACAAATGCAAAATCAAACAAGATTCTGAAGGAACAGGAGAAAACTGGGGCCGTTGTACAGAATCTTTATTTCAGTGACATATACTTACTGAATAAAAAGCAACCCTAGATTTGCCACCAGTTATATTTCAGTAGAAGAGGGAATTTTAATAGGTAAGGATATTTGCAAACAGGCCTGTTGATCTAGTGGTTATGACTTGGTGCTCTCACTGCTGTGGCCTGGGTTCATTTCCAGCCAGGGAACCACAAAACCTGTCAGTTTTCATACTGTGTATGCTAGTGCAGTTCTTTTTAGATTTGGTGGGAGGAGACAAAAGATACAGGATAACTGATGTAATGCCATCGGACAAGCTCCAGATACAAGCATTTTTTTCAAGGCTCCAGCTAGAATGTTGTCTAAGCAAAGATGCTGATGCTCCAGTCAGGGATATTGATGCTGAGTGTCTTCCTCAGATATTAACAATTTCTGATAGGGCTTCCAGTTATCCAGTATTGTGATATAATCACTATCTCTTATTATCAAGCCTCCATAGAGTGTTATTTGTGCTATACATAAGTGTGGCCTCATTTGACTAATATTGTACAAGAGACTAGGATTGTCAGAGTGGAAATTGCCCCAAGAGCAGACCCTGAAGCAAGGATTTGAGTATATGATGTTTATTTGGTAGGTGATTCTGGGAAGCAAAAATGAGGGAATGTAGAATGTGAGACGGAGAAGGGAGAAAGTTAGTGAAGTATGTAATAAAGTACAGATTACTGCTGTGAACAAGTAAGGATTCATCGTTTGAGATGCTTTGATGTATCCTTCAGAACACTTCTACACTTCTAGGAATTGTTTGAAACAAGACTAGCAAAGCTTCCCTGTTTATACATTGGTTCCTGGCCCTTACTGGTTGAGTACTGCTCCTTGACACATGAAATCTCAGGCAATTCCAAACTGTTTTGCATATGGCCTGAGCAAGCTCTCAACACACTCTGTCCTCAGGAAAAAGAAGTGAAGTGCTTGAAATGGAAGCTGCCAGCATTCTGGAAAATGTCTACCACGGCTGTAGGCCAAGTCAGATGTGGCCCAAAGTGACAATGGATGAGGAGACAGATGTGTCTGCTACCATCATGTTTGCAAAAGTAAGGTGATGGCAAAGCCAAAATAATATAGAACGAACTTTTAACTTAGGCTAATATGTCTACGGCACCACAATAATAGGATGTTCAGAAAAACTCCTGCATGTGGCTCTTTAATATCGTCTCCATCAGTGACTTTGAAGTCAATGCTGAGCAGTCTAGACACAGGCTTTCACATCCATGTGATGAAGAGCAACTATTCCTGAGAGACCTGCAAGTGATGTTTCCCCAGGAGAGCTTTTAAACATTTCACTAGGTCTGGGAAAGAATATCTAATACACACATTCAAGCAAAGTACACGGTGGAGAAAAGCTCTGGCCTCTAAATGTTTAGGATCGTCTTCGTAAGAGCCATTACACACACTGCAGCTCATGCCTTCACTCAGGCTCTCACACACCTATGATGAAGGAAAAATATTGGTGTCCTCACCATGCCAGGAGCTGGAAGTGACATTTTCCTAGGAGATCTTTTCAATATTTCACTAGGGAAAGAACATCTATAACACATATTCAAGGAAAGCACTCTCTGCTGAAAAGCGCGGACTTCAACTTGTTTCAGAGCATCTAGGTAAGTGCCTCACACATTGCAGTTCACAGACTTCACTCAAGCTCTCTCTCATATCTCAAGAAATTGCATTCCTGTTGAACTGAGCTTCCCATAGCTGCGAGGGGACTTCTTACAAGGAGAGCTTGAAAACCTTGCACTATTGCTGGAGCAGATTATCTGTAACTTTTGTACAAGGTGGGCACACGCTTTAGAAAATCTCCTGCTGGTGGCTCTTTAATATCGCCTTCATAAGTGACTTTTAATTCAACAGTGAGCAGTCTATACACAGGATCTCACACCCATGTGACGAATGGAAACAATTGTCACAGACTAGTTACTGGGAGGAACTAATTGGGAGTTTGTTGAACTTTTCTAAGTTCTTCAGACCAGGTGGGGGTTTGAGGCCCCACTGAAGTCCCTGAGTGTGTCTTTGTGTTGGGTCTGTGATTGAAGAAAGGGTCTCCTTCGATGAGGTTAAACCACCCCTGAAGGCACTGAGTCTGTGTTTGTGTTGGGCCTGTGACCAGAGGACGGTTCCCCTTAGATGGGGTCAAGCCCCCTCTGGAGTTGCTGAGTCTGTCCTTTTTGGTCATTTGTTTTTGTCGAGGATGTTAAACATCCATCTTGTTTTTCCACAGTCTGGCTTTTCTGGACTCCTAGGTCTCCTTTTGTTTGCCTTGCCCTCACTATTAATGGTCCCTGGGTGAAACCCAGCACCCACCAGTTTTCTTTTCCCTTTAAGGATTTAATGATTTGGCCTGGATCTCGTTTCAGGCTATTAAGGTGCTAAACCACTTCTAGGCACAGCCTTGTGGCATCTGCATCATCGCTAACCCACAAGTTGTGCCTGGAAGTTTGGAAAAGATGCTTGAATATGGGGGGAGCAAGCTCCATCCCAGAGGAAAGCCCATTGTGCTGCATCCTCCAGAGTTGGAAGGCCTTAGGTGTTCCCCACTGACCTGAGAGGAGATGATGCTTTTATTTAATTAAGCCTGGTCACAATATTCACTGGAAAATGGGGAAAGATGGCCAGAGAATGGGACCCTAGGTGTTAACACCATACTACAATTAGATCTAATTTGTAAGAGAAACAAGAAACAGGAATAAATTCCTTATGTCTGATGCTTCATGGTGATGCTGACCCTAATATGAGTTGCCCTACATTAAACCCAGCATAAATGGGGTTAAACCCAAAGCACTCTTTCTCTGCTTACTTCCTGGCTCCAGAATCCACTATCAGCCATGGAGACAAACAGCCAATGTCGCCCACCTGCATTCCTTATCATCTCCTCCTCCTCCCTGCAAACAGTGTCCCAGGCTGGTGGGAAAGCTCTGGCTGGCAAGGCCACTGACTCCCTACACCTCTCTACAGGCAGCCACATTCCTCACAAACCTTTAAAACCCTTCAGTTCCCCTCTTTTGGGGAGACGAGATGAAACGAGACAAATTTGAGGGCTCACTCTCATCTCCCAGCTGATGTCACCTGACATAAAAGCCCTTTCCTTGCCACAAGCCTTTATAATTGGCCCCTCTTGTATGGCGGGTAGGGAACGTTGTTTGTAGGCAGTAACAATGACACCCTGTTTCAATGGAGGGTTAAAGGGTGAATCTAAGACTTATCTTTCTGATGAGGAGGACCTGCTCCTCCAAATCAGGAAATGTGGGACTAAGAAAAGCACACCTCAGAATCCACCTCACTCACATACTCCAGCTTTGGTCTCACCACTAGACCAGCTGGTGAGCCCTGGGGAACCTCCACCTTATCCCCCTACATCACCCATGCTTGAGCCAGAGGCCAGAACAGGGCCAAGCCCCTTGCTGTTCACCCATAGTGATCCCCCTACAGGGAATTGGGCTCTGCCACAACCAAAAACCCTTCATCCTCCTCTTCGACATAGTATGACAAGATTAGGAATTAGTTACAAACCTGTGACATTGCCCTTAAGACAAATGTCTGGTGGTGAGGGGACACTTAATAATGTGCCTGTCCCTTTTTCTACCTCTGATCTGTATAATTCGAAGGCACACACGAAAGGATTGAGTGTTGAGCCAGAGGAGTTCATAAACCCGACAAAGGGAACCTTCTCCAGTCATGATCCAACCTGAGCAGATATTCAAAGCCTGCTGACTACACTCCTCATGGCTGAGAAAAAGTCATCTATTCTGTTCAAAGCTGGAGAACAAGCAGATAATGAAGATGACCCAGGATCCAACATCTGCAAGCCTAGTGAACAGGAACAGACCCAGGATGGAATCCAAATGATGCTGAGGATCAAGAAAAGCTAGGATATTTGGGGGGCCTGCTTTTGAAAGCCATGAAAAGAGTAAGCCAGCCACCCATAATATGGTTTAAATTAAGAGAGATCCAATAGGGCCCTGAGGAAAAACCCCTCTGCTCTTTGCCAGAGGCAGTGGGACTGCCTCAGGCAATACACTAACTGGGACCCTGAGGCCCGGGGTAGTAAAGTGATTCATAATCCCTATTTCAGATCTCAGAAGTGCTCCAGACACCTGTAGGAAACTCCAAAAGTTGGCTACAGGTCCTGATCCCAGTCCTACACAGCAATGAGAGGCTGGATTTAGGGTGCTCAATAACCAGCATGAAGCTGAGGATGAAAGGGAGACAACAAGATGAAAAGGCAAGCCACCCTGCTCGCTGTGGCCCTCCAGTCTCCTCAAGGTAACCTGGAGGGGAGAAAGAATATGCCATGGGTGAGTAACCCCAGTCCCCGTCAAGGGACCATAAGGCCACCAACAAAGTCGGGGGCTAATCAGTTTGCAGACTGGGCGTTGCAGTTGCAGGAAGGGCGTGTCCCCACCATCCCCAGAGAAAGAAGGAATTGAATAAGAATGAGCCATGGAAACTTCACTGGACTACAGATGAGATGTGATGGGGCTTTGGGGCTCCCAGGTTGGCTCCAGGAGTCCCAGATGACTTTGGCAGGAGGAAGAGAGCATGTTGAATCTTTGCTCAATACTCAAGCCATGTCCTCAATGTTGCATGCCCAAAAGGGGAAGCTTTCTGAAGGAAAGTGTGAGCTAAAAGAGGTCTCAGGAAAAGGAGAGGCCAAAACATTTCTGGAGCCCTTGACCCATGAAATAGGATCAAAACGGCTGAAGCATTCTTGACTGTATGTACCAGAATGCCCCCTTCCCCTTCTAGGGAGGGAGACGCCATCTAAGTTTGGGGCCTCAATAAGCTGGGAACAAGAGAAAACAGGGACCCAAGTACCCAAAAGTCGGGGAGGTGAGCTTATGGCCCTATGACAGGGTACACCAGTTCCTGAGAAGGAAGAGATTCCCCTACATGTTTTAAGCAGAGCTAAGTCAGAATTATGAGCACAAGAACAGGTGGAGTGAGTAGCTGGTGCCACGCCAGGAAAGGTAAAATGGAAGCAGGCAGGTCTTTGGTCCTGGGTAAAACATATACCCCTTGAAGTCAGAAGCCATAAAGAGGAATTTTTCACATAATCAGTAAGTTTTTAGAACAGGCAAATATAGATTTGTTCAAGACCTTAGTGCTTTCAATGCTGCACAGTCCTGGAATTATAATAGTAAATATCTTCATTTTGTTTCTGGCACACAGCTCCTAAAACTCCTGGAATTGCCAATATGAGAGCCATAGGGGAGTCTTCTGTTAGGTAGATAGTGTCAGAATTAAGTTAAATATGTTCAACTTCTTAGCCAGTAAGGGATAGAAGTTGTCTAAAGGGGATGGCTGGGTTTTGCCATCTTTTGGTCCCTGAGTTTGGATTCATTGCTAAGCCTCTCTGATAAACTACAGGGGCAGAAACAGACCCCTTTGAATGGGATAAGCTGGCCACCATGGCGAAAGGATGGCCTCCATGCTTGAGAGCTGTAGCTGCCACCTGCCTGTTAATCAAGAAAGCAGAACTGACTATGAGCCAAACTATGATGGTGTCGAACCCCCCATCAAGTCTCTAGTCTACTACAGACTAAAGGACATCTCTGGCTATCCCAGAATAGAATACTACAATATCAAGCCATGCTGCTAGTTTCCCCTAAGATTTCTTTAAAACTCTGTCATACCTTAAACCCAGCTACCCTGCTCCTTGATTCCAATAGGCCTATTAGCCATGCTTGCCCAGCAGGGATTGTTCGCCACGAGGTCTCCAGAGTGAACCATGGACTTTAAACATGGGCCAGAGATCCTTAAAATGCTAGAATTGGTCCAGGGCCCCAAGGAAGTAGATGGGCTCCACTGTAAAGGCCATCCAAGTGGGGAATCAGAGGACATAAAAAGAAATAACATGGCAGCTGCTGCTGCAAAAAGGGCCACTATGTCAGGAGATCTTTTCCATTTACCACTAATTCCCACATTGCCCTTCTCTGAATTTACATCAGTCTATCCCCCAGATGAAGTAAGGGAAGCCACTACACATGGTTATCAGTGGTCCCTGATAGTCAAGGGCTGGATGATAAACAAATGAGGGAAGATTCAAGTCCCCAAACAGACAGCTTTGGGGCTCCTTAAGAGTGCTCATGCTGTCTTAAAACTTGGAAAAGCAGTTTGTCCCAAGATCAGCTAAATCCTACTTCAGTAAGGCCTCACTTGATGTTACTAATCACACATTCTGACCTAAATTTACAAGGAGCCACCCCTTGGATCCACCACCCAGGGGTGAAAATAAAAGATGCCCACCCCTGAACATCAACAGAGATCATCACAGACAATTGAGAGCTCTGAGTTTTCCTGCAAACAACCCTCTGATTATAACCTTTATTTCAGCAACACTATCCAGATAAGAAATGACTGGCTAGGAGAGGGCGACGTCAGCAAAATGGAGGAGTGAGCTGACGCAGGACTCTCTCCCCTCCAAACTACAACCAAAACAGAACAACTGAATTTCAACCAATAACTCTAATAATACAGAGATCGTCAGAGACCCACAGCACACAATGGTGGAGGGTGGAGAGGCTGGAGCGCCCCTTGGAGGAGCTGGAACGGGGTAAGAGAGAACGTCGCTCCCTCCCCCTAGAGACTGGGATCGCTGTGGCAGGTGAGGGAAGGAGCAGGGGAGGGGCCACACAACTGCAGGATCATCCTGGACTCCCACTGCCCACGTTGTGGAAATCCACTAATGGGGGAAAGCTTTCACATGCGGGGACACCATCAAACCAGGGCCCCGGGAAACCAGAGAGCGAGAGCTGAGCAGAATCCAGATCAGCGTGCAAGAGAAAGTGTCCCTCCTCCCCCAACCCGTGCTGTGCGCTGCCATTGCGGCTGAAGGTGGAGGGCTCAGAACACACGGCTCTCGACCCCCATCTAGAGGCGACAGGCTGTAACAGCAACCGAATAATACCATCATGCACAAAAACTGCTCCTCTACCATTCAGCAATTTTTAAAAGCTCCAGACCAGAAGGAAAACAATAAAAACACAGAATTAAGTCCTGAGGACTTGGAAATAGGTAAACTAAGTGAAAATGAGTTCAGAGTAGCTATAATAAAAAACTCAATGAGGTAAAGGGAAATATAGAGAAACAAGTCAACGAGTTCTGGAGTTACTACACAGAAGAGATTGAAACTATAAACAAAAAACAATCAGAAATACTAGAGATGAAAAATACAATGGATCATATAAAACAGAAGACGGATTCCCTGAATGCATGTATAGACCCCATAGAGGAGCAAATTAGCAGAATCGAAAATAGAGAGGCTGAATGACTGCAGACAGAGGAAGAAAGAGAACTAAGAATTAAAAAGAATGAAGAAAATCTCAGAGAAATAGCGGATTCAATGAGGAAATCCAATCTAAGAATTATCGCAATCCCTGAGGGCAAGGAAAGGTAAAATGGAGCAGAAAGTGTGCTTAACGAAATTATAGAACAGAACTTCCCAAATCTAGGGATTGAGGGAGAAATGTGTGTGGAGGAAGCTTTCAGGTCTTCTAGACTTGTCAATGTAAAAAGACCTACTGCAAGGCATATTGTAGTAAAAATGGCAAAATGAATGACAAAGAAAGAATACTCAGTGCAGCAAGACAGAAGAAAATAACCTACAAAGGATCTCCTATTAAACTTTCAGTGGATTTCTCTACAGAAACCTTACAAGGTAGGAGAGAATGGAATGACATATTCAAAACTTTAAAAGATAAAAATCTTCAGCCAAGAATACTCTATCCAGCAAAAATAGCCTTCAGATAGGAGGGAGAAATTAAATCTTGTCCAGACAAACAAAAGTTTAGGGAATTTGTAACCAAAAGTCCTCCACTATGAGAAATCCTCAAGAAGGCTCTCATACCTGAAAAAAGAAAAACAGGGAGAAAGGGGTCACAAACCACGGAGTAGGGAGACAGATAGAACCAGAATAGGATAGCAAATATTCAACTATAGCATTAGGATAAAGGGAAGGAAACCACCAAAGTAAAGACGATCTTACCACTCTAACTACAAACTCATAACACGAGTTGGAATAAGAGATGTAAATAACAATTTAGGAGGGGAAGAGCAAAGGGACTAAATCAGTCTAGGCCAAGTAAGAGCCCACCAGAAAATGGACTATATTATACATGAGATTATAAATACAAACTTCAGGGTAGCCACTAAACTAAAAAACAGAACAGATACACAAAACATAAATAAGGAAAAATCTAAGAAATGCAGCATACGAAATTGCAGAAGTCAATGAGTAGACTAAAACACACAGGATGAGAAACAAAGGTAATGCAGGAAAACCAGATAATGAGTAGAAGAAGGACAGCATTAAGCCTTGATGCATCAATAATCACCCTCAATGTAAACGGACTGAACTCTCCAATAAAAAGACACAGAGTGGCAAAATGGATTAAAGAACAAGATCCAACAATCTGCTGCCTCCAGGAAACACACCTCAGCCCCAAGACAAACACAGGCTCAGAGTGAAGGGGTGGAAGACAATACTCCAAGCTAATAGCAAACAAAAGAAAGCAGGTGTTGCAATACTTATATCAGACAAAACGGATTCCAAAATAAGGCAGGTAAAGAGAGACATAGAGGGACAATATATAATGATCAAAGGGAAACTTCATCAAGAAGCAATAATGCTTATAAATATCTATGCACCCACACAGCAGCACCAAAGTTCATAAAGCAATTATTAACAGACATGAAGGAAGATGTTAAAAACAACACAATAACAGTAGGGGACCTCAACACCCCACTCACATCAATGGACAGATCATCCAGACAGAAAATCAACAAGGAAATAGTGGAGCTAAATGAAAAGCTGAAACAATTAGACTTAATAGACACATATAGAACACTTCATCCAAAAACAGCAGAATACACATTATTCTCAAGTGCGCATGGAACATTCTCAAGTGTACAACATAAGTTGGGAAACAAGGCAAGCCTCTACAAATTTAAAAAAATTGAAATAATAACAAGCACCTTCTCCAATCATAATGCTATAAACATAAAAATTAATTACAAGAAAAAAGCTGCGAATGGCACAAGGATGTGGAGACTAAACAATATGCTATTGAACAAGCAATGGATCATTGAAGAAATTAAAGAAGAAATCAAAAAATACCTGGAGACAAATGAAAACGATAACATGCCATACCAACTCATATCGGATACAGCAAAAGCTATATTAAGAGGAAAATTCATCACAATACAGGCACATCTTAACAAACAAGAAAAATCCCAAATAAGCAATCTTAAACTACACCTAACTGAATTAGCAAAAGAGGAACAAACAAAGCACAAAGTCATCAAAAGGAGAGAAATAATAAAAATCAGAGCAAAAATAAATCCTATTGAAACAAAAAGGTAGTAGAAAGGATCAATGAAACAAAGAGCTGGTTCTTTGAGATGATAAATAAAATTGACAAACCCCTAGCCAGACTTACAAAGAAAAGAAGGGAGAAAGCTCAAATAAACAAAATCAGAAATGAAAGAGGAGAAATAACAACAGACTCCGGAGAAGTACAATGGATTATAAGAGAATACTGTGAAAAACTGTATGCCAACAAAATGGATAACCTAGAGGAAATGGATAAATTCTTGGACTCCTACCATCTCCCAATGCTTAGTCAAGAAGAAGCTGACAATTTGAACAGACAAATCACGAGGAAAGAGATTGAAACAGCAGTCAAAAACATCCCAAAGAATAAAACCCAAGGACCAGATGGCTTTCCTGGGGAATTCTACCAAACTTTCAGAGAGGATCTAATACCTATCCTTTTCAAGCTATTCCTAAAAATTAGGGAGGATGGAACACTTCCTAACACATTCTACGAGGCCAACATCAAGCTCATACCAAAGCCTGACAAGGACAGCATGAAAAAGGAGAACTACAGGCCAATATCGCTGATGAACATAGATGCAAAAATTCTCAACAAAATTTTGGCAACCAGAATTCAGCAATTCATCCAAAGGATCATAAATCATGATCAAGTGGGATTCATACCAGTGACACAGGGATGGTTCAACATCCACAAATCAAGCAACGTGATCCACCACATCAACAAACTGAGGAATAAAAACCACATGATCATCTCAATAGATGCCGAGAAAGCATTTGACGAGATCCAACAGCCATTTATGATAAAAACTCTGAACAAAATGGGCATAGAAGGTCAGCACCTCAACATAATGAAGGTCATATATGACAAACCCACAGCCAACATCATACTCAATGGGCAAAAACTGAGCGCCATACCCCTGAAAACAGGAACGAGACAAGGATGCCCTCTATCACCACTCTTACTTAACATAGTACTGGAGGTCCTGGCCAGAGCAATCAGGCAAGAAAAAGGAATAAAAGGAATGCAAATAGGGCGTGAAGAAGTGAAACTCTCACTGTTTGCAGACGACATGATCTTATATATAGAAAACCCCAAAGAATCCATTGGAAAACTTTTAGAAGTAATCAACAACTACAGCAAAGTTGCAGGGTATAAAGTTAATTTGCATAAATCAGTAGCATTTCTATATTCTATTAACGAACTAACAGAAAAAGAACTCAAGAACACAATACCATTCACAATCGCAACAAAAAGAATAAAATACCTCAGGGTGAATTTAACTGAGGAAGTGAAACACCTATACAATGAAAATTACAAGGCCTTTCTGAAAGAAATGGATGATGACATAAAGAGATGGAAAGACATTCCATGTACATGGATTGGAGGAATAAACACAGTTAAAATGTCCATTCTACCTAAAGCAATCTACAGATTACGCCATCCCAATCAGAATCCCAATGACATTCTTCACAGAAATAGAACAGAGAATCCTAAAATTCATATGGGGCAACAAAAGACCCAGAATTGCTAAAGCAATCCTGAGAAAAAAGAACAAAACGGGAGGCATCACAATCCCTGACTTCAAAACATACTACAAAGCTACAGTAATCAAAACAACATGGTACTGGTACAAAAACAGGTGCACAAATCACTGGAACAGAATTGAAAGCCTAGAAATAAAACCACACATCCACGGACAGCTAATCTTCAACAAAGGAGCTGAGGGTATACAATGGAGAAAAGAAAGTCTTTTCAACAAATGGTGCTGGGAAAACTGGAAAGCCACATGGAAACAAATGAAAATTGACCATTCTTTTTCACCATTCACCAAAATAAACTCAAAATGGATCAAAGACCTAAAGGTAAGACCTGAAACCATAAGGCTTCTAGAAGAAAGTGTAGGCAGTACACGCTTTGACATCAGTTTTAAAAGGATCTTTTCGGACACCATGTCTTCTCAGAGAAGGGAAACAATAGAAAGAATAAACAAATGGGACTTCATCAGACTAAAGAGCTTCTTCAAGGCAAAGGAAAACAGGATTGAAAGAAAAAAACAACCCACTAACTGAGAAAAAATATTTGCAAGTCACATATCTGACAAAGGCTGAATATCCAAAATATATAAACAACTCACACAACTCAACAACAAAAATCAAACAACCCGATCAAAAAATGGGCTGGAGACATGATCAGATATTTCTCCAAAGAAGATTTACAGATGGCCAATAGGCACATGAAAAGATGTTCATCATCGCTGATCATCAGGGAAATGCAAATCAAAACTACACTAAGATATCACCTTACACCCACTAGAATGACAAAAATATCTAAAACTAATAGTAACAAAAGTTGGAGATGTTGTGGAGACAAAGGAACCCTCATACACTGCTGGTGGGAATGCAAACTGGTGCAGCCACTATGGGAAACAGTATGGAGATTCCTCAAAAAATTAAAAATAGAACTACCATACGACCCCACTATCCCACTCCTGGGTATCTATCCAAGGAGCTTGAAGTCAGCAATTCCAAAAGTCCTATGCACCCTAATGTTCATTGCAGCATTATTTACAATAGCCAAGACATGGAAGCAACCTAAGTGCCCATCAACAGATGATTGGATGAAGAAGATGTGGTATATATATATACAATGGAATACTACTCAGCAGTAAAAAAAGAACCAAATCGTCTCATTTGCAACAACATGGATGGACCTTGAGGGAATTATGCTAAGTGAAATAAGCCAGACAGAGAAGGACAATCTCTGTATGACTCCACTCATATGAGGGATTTAATAATGTAGAAGAACAGATTAGTGGCTACCGGGGGAAAGGTAGGGTGAGCAGTGGGCACAAAGGATGAAGGAGTGCACCTACAACACTACTGACAAGCAATAATGCACAACTGAAATTTCACAAGATTGTAACCTATCATTAGCTCAATAAAAATTAAGAAAAAAGAAAAAGTAATGACTGGCTCTCCACCCTAGGCTCTGCCCCAGATCCTAACCAACCCCATACCACTGAGGCACGGCATGTTTCCAAGGAGATTGCACATTTCTTGGAGGTGAGACTAGGTCCATCAGAGAAGGATGGGCAGCCCAGTATGGAGACTATAAAAGAGCTGGTAGAACCTGGAGGGAGGGGGCAAGTACACGCAGATTCTAAATGTGTACTAAACGCATTGAAGCTATAATATTACAGAGTTGTTATGAACAACTTGGGGCTATGCCTGAGTTTGGGGCTAGGCCCCAAACCTATTTGAGATTAGCTGGAAATTCTGCTCCTTTACTGGTCCCTATGACAATACCCGTGCTCTGCAGGAAGCAGTTACAGAAGATGGACCTTCAACCTGTGCCCTTTAAGAATGAGGAGTAGTATAAAAACTAGAGGAGGGTTTTTGTCACTGACTAGATCCCCCCAGGAACTCAAGGGTGGGTATGATATTTTAACTTTTTCCAAATTGTTCTTTTTCCTTCTGCTATGTTAAGGAGATGCCATCACCAACCACCTGGAACCAGACCAGGCCTCACCATGAGAGCTTGCCTGTGACCTTTGCGTTTGTTTTAAGGCTAACATCGCTCCAGGAGGAGCTTAGGCCTTATTGTCATCACCTGCAGTGTATGTGGAATCACATTTTCCAGCTGAGCTTGTGCAAGGGGATTCCCACCTCTCCCTTTTGAATATTCACTCCCCATCCCAAATAAATGTCCCTGCTTCCCTTTGTTTGGGGATGCCATGGCTCTAGAAGTGATTCCTCATGGTCTCCTATTTGCTGCAAATATACTTTGCTTTGTGAGACAACTACTTCTGGTGTACAGTCTAATTTAACTTGCCAGGCAAGTTAGAACCCACTTCAGTTTCCATACCACGATTCCTGAGCTAAGCTTGTCAGGAGCTGCAAGAGACATTTACCTAGGACAGCTTTTCAACATGTCGCTGAAGTCTATAAGCTCCATTCAAGGAAAGTACACTGTGTAGAAAATCCCTGGCTTCCAGCTGTTTCAGATCATCTAGGTAAGTGCCTCACCCATTGCAGTTGACAGCCTTCACTCAGGCTCTCTCTCCCATGTCATGGCAGCATGTTCCTGCTGAACTCAGCTGCCCATAGCTGTCAAGGAATTTCTTCCAAATAGAGATTCAAAACCTTTCACTACAGCTTGGACAGATTATCTGTAACTTTCATTCAATCCGGGTACACAGTTTAGAAAATCTTCTGCTTGTGGCTCTTTAATATCATCTTCATAAGTGACTTTTAATTCAATGCTGAGCAGTCGACACACAGGGTCTCACATGCATGTGAGGAGGGAAAACTATTGATGAGCTGGAAGTGACATTTTCCCTGGAAAGCTCTTAAATATTTCGCTACAGCTGGGATAGAGTATCTATAACACCAGTTCATGGAAATTATGCTGTGCAGAAGAGCTCTGGCCTGTTGCTGTTTAGGATCATCTTGGTGAGTTGCTTTGCCCACACTGCAGTTCACGGCCTTCACTCAGGCTCTGTCCCAAGTCAGGGAAGCTGCTGCTGCTGAACTCAGCTGCTCAAAGATGGGACGGGGCTTCTCCCAAGGAAAGAGTTAAAAGTTCTCACCACTGCTGGAACGGAGTGTCTGTAAGATCCACTCAGTGAGGGATCACGGGGGAAAAGAACTCCTGCTTGTAACTCTGTATGGTCTTCTTGAAAAGTGACTTTTATTACATTGCCATTTAGTACACAGACGGCTCTCACTCCCATGTGATGAAGGAAAACTATTGCTGCACTCAGCTGCCCGGAGCTGTGAAGGGACTTCATCCAAGTAGAGACTCCCAACCTTTCACTACAGCTCGGACAGGTTATCTGTAACTTTCATTCAATATGGTCCACCGTTTAGAAAAACTCCTGCTTGTGGGCTCTTTAATATCCTCTTCATAAGTGACTTTTAATTCAATACTGAACAGTCTACACACAAGTTCTCACACACATGTGATGAAGAAAAACCTTTGCTGAGCTCAGCAGGCAGGAGCTGGAAGTGACATTTTCCCAGGAGAGCTTTTAAACATTTCACTACAGCTGGGCGAGAATATCTATCAACTCCATTCAGTGAATGTACACCGTGCAGAAAAGCTCCGTCCTGTAGCTCTTTAGGGTCATACTGATAAGTTTCTTTACACACATTGCAGTTCACAGCCTTCACTCAGGCTCTCTCTCCCATGTCATGAAAGCATGTTGCTGCTGAACTCAGGAAGGCTTCCTCAGTGGTGAAGGGTTGCCTGTAGCTGTGAAGGGACCTCTTCCAAGGAGAGATCGAAAACCTTTAACTATCGCTGGGACTGATTATCTGTAACTTTCGTACAATGTGGGTACACGGTTTTGAAAAACTCCTGCTTGTGGCTGTTTAATATCCTCTTCATAATTGACTTTCTTGTCTTATTTTTTTACGGTGGTATCATTGGTTTATAACATTAGATAAGTTTCAAGTGTACATCATATTTCAAATTCTGTGTAGATTACCGCATGTTCACCAGCCAAACACTAATTACAATCCATCACCACACACACGTGCCCTAACACTCCTTTTGTTCTCTTTCCTCCCCCCTGCCCCTGTAGTAACCACCAATCCAATCTCCAATGCTATGTGTTTGTTGTTGTTTTTATCTTCTACTTCAGAGTGAGACCATATGGCATTTAACTTTCTCCAACTTATTTCACTTAGCATAATACCCTCAAGGTCCATCCATGTTGTCACAAATGGCTGGATTTCATTGTTTCTTATGGCTGAGTAGTATTCCACTGAGCATATATACCACGTCTTCCTCATCCATTCATCCCTTGAAGGGCACCTAGGTTGCACAAGTCTTGGCTATTGTGAAGAAGGCTGCAATGAACACATGGGTGCAGGTATCTTTATGCATTTGTGCTTTCAAGTTCTTTAGATAAATATCCAGCAATGGAATACCTGGATCATATGGTAGATCTATTCTTAATTTTCTGAGGAATCTCCACACTGGTTTCCATAGTGGTGGCAACAGTTTGCACTCCCACCAGCAGTGTATGAGGGTTCCTTTTTCTCTACATCCTCTCCAATACTTGTTGTTTCCTGTCTTGTTAATTATAGCCATTCTGATGGGAGAGAGGTGACATCTAATTGTAGTTTTGATTTGCCTTTCCCTGATAGTTTATGATATTGAACATCTTTTTATGAGCCTGCTGGCCATCTGTATATCTTCTTCGGAGAAATCTGTTCAGATGTCTTGCCCATTTTTTAATTGGATTGTTAGTTTTTTGTTGAGATGAATGAGCTCTTTGTATATTTTGGACATTAACCCCTTTTCTGATATATGGCTTGCAAATATCTTCTCCCAATTGTTAGGCTGTCTTTTCATTTTGTTGATGGTTTCTTTTGCTGTGCAGAAGCTTTTTAGTTTGATGTAGTCTCATTTGTTTTTCTATTGTTTCCCTTGCCCAGTCACTCATGGTATTTGAAAACAATGCTAACACTGATGTCAAAGAGCGTACTGCCTATGTTTTCTTCTAGAAGTTTAATGGTTTCATATCTTACATTCAAGTCTTTAATCCATTTTGAGTTGATTTTTGTGTATGGTATAAGATAATGATCTACTTTCATTCTTTTGCATGTGGCTGTCCAGTTTTTCCAACACCATTTATTGAAGAGACTTTCCTTTCTCCATTGTATGTTCTTCGCTCTTTTGTCAAAAATTAGTTGCCCATAAATTTGTGAGCTTATTTCTGGGCTCTCAGTTCTGTTCCATTGATCTGTGTGTCTGTTTCTGTGCCAGTACCATGCTGTTTTGGTTACAATAGTTTTGTTGTATATTTTGAGATCAGTGAGTGTGATATCTCCAACTTTGAAGAAACACTTTCTGAATTCCCTGTTTTGCTTTTGGCTTTAAGCCTGTGATACAAGGTATGCTCCTTCTAGGGTGCAAAATCAGACTGAAGTTGGCAAGACAAAGAAAACAACCCACAGAAATCAGCCCAGAGATCATTCTAAGAACACATCATACGTTAGAAAGCCTTTCCCTTTCTGATATATAAAGATTACTGGGACTGATTCCGAGCTCTACAGACTCTAACAGCTCTGTGAGTGTGTGAGGAGGATTTCAGTCTGCCCAGGAGACCTTTCTCTTCCCTCTCTTTTGATAATTCCACTGCCTGCTTCAGGAACTGCCTCCCCAAGTCTGTGTGTTCCTGCTGAGACTGTCAATCACAGTGCGTCTTTCTCTCACCTTATAATGACACTGTGCTGAGGGATGTAGGTCTGGAGCAGCCCCAGGTCATTTTTAGGGGCCCTGTAATGAAATTTCTCTGCAGCATCCATTAGGCCAATTTGAAAAGAAAAGTAAAAATAAATGGATATAGTGTAAGTGCTGGCAGTTCTAAGCCCCAGAATTGGGCCCTAAGACCCTAGTTCCTACAGCTCTTTAGACTGTATGAGGCACTCCACAGTCCTTTAAAACTAGTGCACTCAAGTTTTTGCTTAGAATGGTGTGGATTATGCTTCTTTTGTCATTTGCACCTGAAAGAATCCTGAGAAGTTAAATAACTTGTCAAATTTCCAATGGCTCCTAAATAGTAGAGTCATCCTTCAAACCCAGGTCCGTCCACCTCTACATAGTAGGCTCTTCCTACTATGCTAATTTATTCTTTACCCTACAGATGTTGTATTCTTAAAGTCTAGTTTCCTTTAAGATCAGATAAAAAAGGAAAAGAGGCTGGGGGAGGCGAGGTGGTCTGTCTAAACCCAGATTGCTTCCTGGTAGTAGGAGGAAAGTGAAACCAGCAAATATAGTAATATCCAATAAAAATTTATTTAACCCATTTTGCATGGTATTTAGTGCATATGAGCAGGAACTCAAGCTGGCAATCATACAAACTTCTACCCAAGTGCAAATCAAACATGTTAATTCTAGGAAAAAAATGGGATCAAAGTATTTTCTCTTCCTTCTGCTCTATCCAGTTGTAATGATTACATTAAAAAACAATCTTTAATACCAATGACACCAAATAAAGTGTTTAGGTTTTCTAAGTTGAATAAGAATACATCCATTTGTTTCCATTTAAAGACTACTTAATTCACTCTCTCACCAGCATATGCAAAGACAAACAAGCCCTGAAATGATGCCAGCAGTGGAGAAACTTAAATTAATGGCTTATTTTTGATAATTACTTTTAAGTCTCAAATCAAATGTTTCCTCACTTTATTTTAAATGCTTACTTCGTTTCTTTTATTATACTGACATGATTTGAAATTATCTTATTACAACCTTTTTGTTTTATTCACTTATTTGCAGGGATCTTGCCAGTTTCATTTGCCATCATATTCAACACCTGGCTTAGAGAAGCTAGAAAGTATTTAATTTTTAAAAGTACATTCTTCCAAAATAAAAGTCATTATTTTGATACCTATAAAATACACCAATAGTTTTAAACTAAAGGATGGATTATTCTGTGTTCTCCTATTAAACTGGATGTAAACCTCTTGAAAGCCCAGGTGTGAGTAGATGAGAGAGGCAACTGCATTCTCTAGTCCAGGGAAGCAAATGCCCAGCCAAGTCCCATGGTGCCCAGGCAGTGAGGCAGGAAGGCTTCCTGCTGCCAGGAGCAGCTCCCCATTCAGCAGCATTTCACAGGGACTCAGCACAAGGTTTTGTCTGAAGAAAGGGCTCCACTGCTCAGCAACACAGGCTTAGGACAGGGGAGCAGAAACAACTGTGTCTGGGGAGTTGGGAGCAAAAGAGAGCTGAAATTATTCTGTGTTCTGAATTATATTTATTTTTCCCTTTCAAAGTCAATGTGCTGTAGGTATTATTAATGTTTTTGTAGTATAATAACATTATTTCTGCCTCAATTTTAAAGATGTAAACAATTATGCCTTTTTAGAATTTTACGGATAAATGAGACATTAAGTTTTCTAGAGTTGGTAAATTTTTGCTTTTTAGCTACATCAAAAATTAAAAGTAAACTTTATATTGGAGAATTTTAGAATCTTTGGATTCAAAGATTCCTCCTCCCTCTGTGTTAATCTTTTTTGTATTTGATTCCTTTCTCTATAGAGAGAGCATATAAAAACAGGTTCAGTGCTTGCTCCCTTTCCAGGTTGCATTTTGCCTTGAGTAGATTTAAAACCAGATTAGTTGTAATAGGATTCCAGGACGTGGGCAGACGTCTACTTGTCACTGACGATCTCTCTTGCAATCAGCTCCTTCATTATTTCATTGGTGCCACCATAGATTGGCTGAACTCGGGCATCCACATAAGCTCTGGATAAATCAGAAGATGATCAAATGAGTAAAAGATATTAGAAATTATGAGTTTTGCCGCACCAGGTAAGTACTAAAGTATTCATTTAATGAAATCCAAACAATAAAATTTCTTCATATGGGCCGGCCTGGTGGCTCAGCGGTTAAGTTCGCATGTTCCACTTCTTGGTGGCCCGGGGTTTGCCGGTTCGGATCCCGGGTGCAAACATGGCACCACTTGGCAAAAGCCATGCAGTGGTAGGCGTCCCACATATAAAGTGGAGGAAGATGGGCATGGATGTTAGCTCAGGACCAGTCTTCCTCAGCAAAAAGAGGAGGATTGGCAATATTTAGCTCAGAGCTAATCTTCCTCAAAAGAAAAAATTTCTTCATAAATTACTTTTTCTCAGTATGGCATTCATCCTAGATTGGCATAATTATAAAATTCTATTAAGATAGTGACCATCTGCATAGCTTTGTTTTAGTTTGCTTAAGAGACTGCAAATTCAAAATGCCTTTTATAAACATGTTTCATTTGGTTTAATTTTGTAAAATTCAGCACATATAATAGCATCCTAAAAAAAGGTTGTCTTAATTTCTTGTTATTTTTAATGTTTCCCAAAGAAGTTTAAGTCCAGTGGTTTTATAGAAAACAAAAGAAAGTACACATTTTCTAACCTCCCTTTAGATACCCACTACCATTACTGCCACGAGGGGTATAAATTGATGCTTCAGAAAATATCACTTCCCACAAAGTTAACAATTAACTTTTTTGGAATATGATTAATAGTCACCCCAGTAATGTATGAGATTAAAACACTGAGTGGCTGAGTCCACTGCTACAAGAAAATGTTGTCAGGAATTCACCTTTGGTGGCGATGACAGCAACTATGACACTGTGTAATTGGTTTTACCTTTTCTTGTCTTATTTTATCCTCTCAGCTCTGGGAACAGGGAGGATAAATATTACTGTTTTGCAGGTAAAGGAACCGAGAGGCAAAGAAGTTAATACATTTACTAATTAATGGCTGCTATTTAATGGTGACATAACAGAGCACTGGCCACTGGAGTGAGAAGGTGGGTGTCCCAGCACGTTGGCAGGACCTTTCTTATGACAGCACAAGACTGTCATTGGCCCAGGCGGGGAGGAAGCATTATTGAGCTTTGGATTTTCCTAGTAGACAAACACAAAGGCATTTTTTTAAGCATAAAATCTGGTTTTTTAAATTTAATTTCTGAGACAAATTAAATGTGACCACTCTCTAGGAACATAAACAATTCTGGTTATTCGTCTCAATATTCGTCATGGTACCATGCAAACAGTAAGCACTCAGTAATTATTTACTGACTTGATTTACTATATTATGAAGTAATTTTAATCTCAATACCTACTTTCTGATGAAATGTGAAATCTAGAGACCTTTGTGTTTTCAAATATGATTCTTCCTTTGAAGAGATTCCACTGTTGCCCACAGAATCCAGCAACTGCATCTACTGGGCCCACCTGGCTTTGGCTTCAGCAGGCTCAGGCTGGACCGGGCGAGGCATGTGTTTCACATTAAGGAAGTTCCAGTGGAGCAGGCAATAACAGAGATCAGTAGACCTTTCATAGGTTACTAATCAAATTCAGTCGTCAACTAAAGTGCAGAAAGCAAGGCAGCAGGAGGGTGTTTAGCCCCACAGGGATGACACTCTGTATCTCTGGCTGCTCTTCCCAGCAGGGCAGGGAAGGCCTGAAAAATGGCAAACTCTAGCCCCACTTCTCACAGGCCCCAACCTAATGAGTAAGACGGAAACAGACTCACGTGCTCAAGACCAGCCCCTTAAAAATAAACAAAAATCCCAAAAACAAATAAAACGAAACAAAACAGAAAAGCAAAAACAGTACCACTTTTATCTGTGAAAACAACACTCAGCAACACACACACACACAAATAATATAGCTTAATCTGAGGACACAAAAAAAACAATTAGAAAGACTTTTTTCTATCAAATCCAAGTCTGTATACTGCCATCCGCATACTGCCTAATATGTTGGGTTAGCTTTTTTGATATTATTTACTACTTTCTCTCATTATCTTATAAAAAGTTCCTTCCCAATGTTTTGGGGAGAAAAATAGGAGTCTAGTTTAAAAGTTCATACAATCTTTGAACTAATTAGCTGGCCAAGAAGGGGAGTATTATTTCTGAAACGAACTAGAAGTCTCTCAAATTGAAACCAGGGGTTTCAAATAAGCCATCAAGCTACAATTTCTGCGCTACTGACCTGGAGGAATTGCCTCCGAGAAAAAAGACCAAGACTGATGCTACACTCTAAACCCTGCAGACAGCCAACTCCTTCCCCTGCTGTGCCTGCCTAAGAACCCAGACTAAGCTAGACAAGCGCTGAGCCACCGCACGCCTCCACGCCCAGCAGAGGTCGTGACAGCACAGTGAGGTAAAAACCCAAACATCCATTATTATTTTACTTTCTTAGCATTGTGAACATTGTCAATAAGACGAATTAATATTGTGAATAAAACATGAAAATGCACAGGAAAAATTCCAGTGATGGTCGAATTTGTGCTAGAATAACTCAAGGTTTACTTCTGGTTTCATGACTATACAAAGGCAAAAAAATAAATCTACTTCTGATTAAGGCCCATTTGAAGTAGTTCTGAAAGGATATAGCAAAATCCAAGTCCAAGGATGGATTAACAAAAGAACTCACTTAGCTACCTCAGGTATACACTCCCCAGGAAGGGAGAAGCCCTGGCTGTTGCTGAGGTTTTTTTTCTTTTTTGAGGAAGATTAGCCCTGAGCTAACACCTTCTGCCAATCCTCCTGTTTTTGCTGAGGAAGACTGGCCCTGAGCTAACATCCATGCCCATCTTCCTCTACTTTATACGTGGGACGCCTACCACAGCATGGTGTACCAAGTGGTGCCATGTCCTCACTTGGGATCCGAACTGGTGAACCCCGGGCCACTGAAGCAGAACATAGCACTTAACTGCTGCGCCACCGGGCCAGACCCCTGTTGCTGAATTTTTATAAAAGGTTATAAATTATACGCACCCTGTGATTTAAGCTTTCTGACACCCAATGGCTACAGAAAATTAGTAAATTATATCTATGCTGGAGGTTCTGTTCTTAATGTAACTTTAATAAAATGTTTATTTTCCTCATTAAGGACTATAAGCATATCAAATGTTTTCAACTACACTTGCCAAAATGACAAATATGAAAGTCAGCTTGAATACTAGTTTGATAATTTTTCCCTTTAGATACTCTGTATTTAGATTCACATTAGAAAGTTTTTAGAAGCCCGTAGCACTCTCATTCTCAGATTCAGAGCTAAATTGGACTTCTCTTCTTCCTTGGTAAAATTTTACCAACTGAAAATATTACTAAATAAGAGGAAAAATATATTTCCTAGAGTGATGAGGAGAAATGCCATGGGGGGATTATCAAGGAAAGACTGTGGCGGGGCCCAGCCCCATGGCTGAGAGGTTGAGTTCACACACTCTGCTGTGGTGGCCCAAGGTTTCTCTGGTTCAGATCCTGGGCGTGGACATGGCACCACTCATCAGGCCACGTTGAGATGGCGTCCCTCGTACTACAACTAGAAGGACCCACAACTAAAATATACAACTATATACTGGGGGGATTTGGGGAGAAAAAGCAGAAAGGAAAAAAACCCGAAAGATTGACAACAGTTGTTAACTCAGGTGCCAATCTTTAAAAAAAAAAAAAAAGACTAGAAAAGACTGTGGGAAGAGGGAAAGGAGAAATTATGATGATGGAGGAAGAAATACTGAAGATGCTGCCCCCTATTGACAACCTGGGACAATTTTGAACTAACAGGAGTATTCATACATGATACAATAAAAAAAGCATGCATTTAATTTCTTTTAATTTGAAGGACATAAAAATTCTAGTTGGAAAAAACACTTCTGATTTGTTTTTTAGAGGAAAATAAATAATCAAATATTTAAGATATGACAACTTAGATCCTTTTCATAAGCAGGTTAGTTTTTCTGTAGTGCCTTTTATTTAGTTTTAAAAAAGTGATATTTTGAAAGAAGACATATAAATGACCAACAGGTATATGAAAAGTTCAATGTCACTAATAATCTGGGACATACAAAGCAAAAGCACAATGAGTTATCACCTCACACCTGTCAAGATGGCTATTAACAAAAACACAAGAGACAAGTGTTGGCGATGATGAGGAGAATTGGAACACTTGCACACTGTCGGAGGGAATATGAAGTGGTGCAGCTGCTATGGAAAACAATGTGGAGGTTCCTCAAGAAATAAACAGAACTGGGGCTGGCCCTGTGGCTGAGTGGTTAAGTTTCCCCGCTCCACATGGCGGCCCAGGGTTTAGCTGGTTCAGATCCTGGGTGCAGACATAGCACTGCTTGTCAGGCCATGCTGAGGCAGTGTCCCACATGCCACCACTAGAAGGACCCACAACTGAAATGTACAACTATGTACTGGGGGGATTTGGGGATAAAAAGCAGGAAAAAAAAAAAAAGATTGACAACAGTTGTTAGATCAGGTGCCAATCTTTAAAAAAGAAAAACTAAAAAGAACTACCATATGATCCAGAAATGCCACTCCTAAGTGTTTACTGAAAAGAATTGAAATGAGGACCTCCAAGCAATATTAGCACTCACATTTTTATCGCAGTATGAATCACAGTAGCCAAGATGTGGAAATAACCTAAATGTCCATGGACAGAGGAATGGATAAAGAAAATGTAGTATATACATACAATGGAATCCTATTCAACCTTAAAACAGCAGGACATTCTGCAATCTGTGACAACCTGGATGAACCTGAGGGCGTGCTGCTAAGTGAAATGTCAGTCACAGAAAGACAAATACTACATGATTCCACCTATATGAGGTTCTAAAATAGACAAATACAGAGAATCAAACAGAAATGGTGGTTACCAGTGGCTAAGGGGAGGGGGAAAAGGGGAGTCGCTAATCAGTGGGCACAAAGTTTCAATTATGGAAGACAAATAAGCTCCAGAGATCTGCAATGCAACGCTGTACCTGTAGTTAACAATATGGTGCACTCAAAAATTTGCGAAGAGGGTAGATCTCATATTCAGTGTTCTTACCACAGTAAAATAAAATAAAATAATGAATAGTCAATGCAAATTAAAGGAAGAATAACAATCTATTTTTTGCCCATTAGATTAGCACAAAGTTTAAAAGGTGGTAACATTCACAGCTTAGGACGATAAGTCATCCTCAGACTTTGCATTTGAGTATGCGTTGCTACAAACTGGAGGTAATAATCTGGAAATGTATTAATATTTAAAATATGCATACTTTTGAACTAGCAATGCTACTTTTGGGGCTCTGTCCTGTGGTAATCAAAAACACATGTACCTGATAAATGTATAAAGGTGTCTGTTGTAGCATTGTTGTCATAGTAAAAAATGAGAAATAACCTGAATAATTATGGTTAATCAATAAAAGAAAATATTATTCAACTATAAAAAATTGATATTAGTCCTTCTATATAATGATTCGAATGAAGCCAAGCATCAAGCTTTAGGGTATTGGTGTCTTCACTTTCTTTAAAAATAACAAAATCCTAGGGGTGAACTGATAACATAGTTATTTCCATTGGCTTGAACACTCTGCAGTCAGTTGAAAAATGCAAAGACTTTGCACCTCCTTTCCCTCTATACCTAATGTACAATGTACAGGAAAGAAATTTTCCTTTTTCTTGCCATCATCCAGGAGAGTGTCATGCCACAACCATACTCACTTTGCAATTGGGAACTCCCACATGTATCCCCATCCTCCGTGCAGCTGGACGCAGTCATAAGCTACGCTGTTTTGTAACTCAGAGGTCCTAGACAACCAAAATAAAAAGCACAAAAGGAACACCTGAAACGGACTTTCATGAGGCGCTTCAAAGTCAGGAAACAAGTGATTTATGAGTGTTTAAATGCATACATTTGTCAAAAAATTAAAATTAGGCATATTAGTCAACCAGAGAAGATTGATATAAATTACAGATGAAATAAATCTCAGGAGAGTTTTCACACAATAAATACTGGCTGGGTTTTTGTTAAGACTGGAAACAAAATGTAGAAAGCTTAGATTATTAGATTTGGGCTACTTTAGGCCTGAAAAGGATATAATAAAAACTTGAATTTGGTCTAATTTATTTAGATTCTTTATATGATCTAACTTAACTGTATAATTTTACAGCCAACTATTTCCTTTTGCCTTTGTAATATGTCTTTTTTTTTTTTCTCCAAAGATGTCACTTCTTAACTGAAGGTTGCAATTCTGAATTTCAGTAACTAAGAAAAAATTTTTTTTTAGAGTTTTCAGAAATAAACTGAAAGTAGAAGTGAAAACTTAAGAAGGCAGACTACTCTTAAAGTACATCCCGTCATAGAGGAAACTTATTAAAGATTATTTGGGAATTATTATTCCTGAAGTATATGTGTATTAATATGAAGTACTTAATATAAGCAATTAATATGAGAAATATTCTTTTCTGATCTTATCACAGCAACCTTAATTATTAAAATCCATAAGATAACTGTAGGGATTTTTTTATCTTAACATAAAAATATTAGTTGAAAATTCTTTTCAACTTATTTTTCAATAGTGGGAAACATAAAGCAAAGATAAGTATAGACATATTTTCCTATTTAAAATCATTTTCAATTCAAGTCAAAGGACAGGTGAGGATATTCCTAAAAATACAGTAACAGTATAATAACAGACAAGATTCGGGGGCAACAATATTTGGAATTCTATAAAGTTTTGTATTTGTAAGTATTTTAGTGAAATATGTACCAGGCCATAACTAGTTGCTTCCTCTGCTTCAATATGAAATACCAATATGTCTATAAATGTGGAGTTTTCAAAGAATAATGAGGTCAATAGTTATCCAAATATCTTTTTCAAAAAATATCTAAATTTCTTTTTATACTTTTTCCAACTAGTCAAAGATCTTGCTGTAAAGGTAAATATAAAGTGTTTCCCCCAAAAGTGTAAGTTGCTAATAATTCCACTTCCATATCTATCTGGCAATTTTATTATTTTGGAATCACTGCATAAAGCACTATTCTGCATATTTCCCCGTCCTGCCTCTTACTGAACTGAACACAAGTTAGCAAATAAGGACAGGGATTTTTCTACGTTATTTTTGGGCTAATGAGATGTGACAAGGTTTGTTTTTAAAACAGAGGAAACCAAACCCACTTCCATAACCTGATTAAACTATGTTCTTGCATCTCAAAATACACAAAAGCCTTTAGGGGTCTTTTTACAATTAATTCATCTTTAATAACATTGCTAATCATGTTTAATACAAAGGAAAGTCTTTCTAAAATTAACAGGACATTTTCTCCTTTCACTTAATAGAGCAAGTGCGATTTTGATTGGATAGTCACTTCTTCCGAAATTTTTCTTTGTTTCTAGAAAACACCCAAAATAGAAAAATCCTGTCCAATCCACTCATTCCACAGATAGCAAAATGTTGGCCCAGAGAGAATTAAATTATAGTTATTTAGTGAAAGAACTTGGTCTCTATCTCAGGTCTCTAAGTTTTACTGTTCTTTTTTGGTCTCACTATACTGCCACTCCTCAGATAATCTGAAATTAAACTATTAGTTGAATGAACTTATCAGTCATCCTACTTCAGTCACTTATTATTATTTTTTTTTAAAGATTGGCACCTGAGCTAACAACTGTGGCCAATCTTCATGGATTTTTTTCTGCTTTTTCTCCCCAAATTCCCCCAGCACATAGTTGCATATTTTAGTCGTGGAGTCATTTAATATTTTATTTTCAATGGCAAGCCAAAAGTTAAATATCACTTGAATAATTTTTAGCACACTATAAATATGCTTAATAGGACTTTTCAGCATTTTTTTAAAAGTTGGCTCTTACTTCTAGTTTTCATTTACATAGCCCTCTTCCTTTGAGACCCTCAAGGCTGTTTCTAAAGTCGGAAGAACTCCATAACAGCCAGGGCAAACACCACCCTGCAATCGCTGTCGCGCGCATACCAGTATTTGGCCATGGAAGCAGTGGTGGAGTCCAGACGTCCCGCTTCATGCAGCTGGAGACAGCTGTCCACAAAAGCTCTGGTTACACAGATGTGAGTTTTCAACTCTGCTAGCTTATGCTGCACCGTCTTGAGTTTAAATGAAATGAAAGAAAAGAATGAGCATATTTTGAGTCACTTAGCACATCAAAAATTATATAATAAAAGATCTTAGAGCAAAACAAATTGGGATTCCTCAGGGGTTTTCCTCCCAAAAGAGACATAGTTAACTAAAAAGCTTAAATTTAAAAGCTACTATATTTCATTGCTAAGGAAACGTGTACTAAAAGAAAAGATGCAAAAATACATACGTAAATAACATCTTGTTTTAGATTTTAAAAATTAGACCATTTAGGGAAACTTCTTGAAAAACAGCATGACTTTAATGAGTGAGCACCATCTTGTGGTACAGTCCTTAGGATACAGCTGTCAAAAACACTGATTTTCCTCCCGGACCTAAATCCATGAAGAATTTTTCTCTATTAAGGAAATTAAGTCTACACATTTCTCTATTCTGCTTCTTTGTCTTGGAGTAAAGTAATAAAGTAACAAAATGGAGGGACAACATCAAAAATTTTATTTTTGTTTATTAGACATTATTTTACATTCCCAAGTATTTAATCCAGATCTGTAGAATGGAACAGCATAACAGAACCAGAGCACTCAAAAGATCAAAGTCCAGTTCCCGGAACCTCTCCACCTCTCCCCAGCCTCCCTCTCATGCTCTCAATAGTTTGTCTAGCACAGTCTCTAACTTGAACTGAATGGCCTGGAACTGTCAATGTTAACACACCTATATACCTCCTCCTGCTGGCCACAGACAATCAGTAGTATTCTTGGACATCATTCTATCTAGACCATCCTCAATTATTCTCAGTTGCCCTCTCTTCAATCAAATTTTCTTGCATTCCTGACTCTTGGCTCTCACACCTTGAACTTTGAGTTTACATCTGGTCTCTTTGGTACCAATTCTTGAACCTCCTGCAGGAAACTGGCTTGGATTTGAAATACTGGCTTTCCACCTTGAGTAACCTCCCAAAATACACCCTATTGTAGGTTCAAGGCCCAGCTGTGGTCAGCTGGCTCTATCTTCCTTCTGGAAATTCAGATGGAACAGAGTTTTGATCATTCTGCTGTGGAATTTATGAGTGAGAGCTTCACTGTGGCTATTCAAAGGCACGGAAGTTAGTGACAAAAGGTGGCACAGTGAAACTCAAAGGAGACGTGAAATGCACCCCATGCATGCAGTGGCAAGTCCAAAGCCGTGACTGAGTTCTCCGAGGGAGGTTTTAGGGACCAGATTCTCAGAGGATACTGGCCCTGCCTCTGCTACTGGTTACAGCAATGCTCAAACCACAAAACCAAACCTTTCCACGTCACTGTGGTGGGGACAGTTTGGGTGATTTCCATTTCTGGAAAAGAGTAGAAAAGGGGTCTAACGAGACCCAGGACCAGGCAAGCCCAGGGTGTACCAGGTGGAGCAGGAGCTCTGAAGGGCAGATGCCTCACAGGTGTGTCAGCATAGCTACTGTGCTCATGAAATCCAACCTGCTGCCTCTCCCTCGGGCTTACCCCTCCCTGTTCTAGAAACAATGTCACTGGCATCCAATGATCCTAAACCAATCAGAGGGCAGGCTGGTGTGACTCTTTTTCCACCTCTGTACCCTGGCCTCTAATTCAGAACATGCTCAGTTACATCCAAACTTTCTTTCCCCCTCATTCTTTCCCTTACTTTTTCTATCTTCTTTTCTATTCATTTATATCTAATTAGGCCAAATCTTTACTCTGTAGTCAGCACAAAGTTTCTCACTCTCACCTCACAATCCAAGTTTACTTAGAGAAAATCTAAAGATGGAACAAGACATAAAAAAGTGGAGAAACACTCCTCTATACATTGAAAACAGATGAGTATATATTCCACGAAAACCCCTGAAACTGAGCTCTAAACCTGCTCCTGGCTTAGTTCAATGACACTATCTATGATGCTTCATTCGGAAAATAAGGGGGAATCTGATAACTCTCAAGATACTTTTGCCCCCTCCTCCTGTGATGACACATTTGAGAATTTATGCACTATTTACAGTGTGAGCGAATCAAGGTCTCTAAGCCCAATTCTCTCATGTGAGACCTGTTTCTTTGGGAATGCTGGGAGCTTGTAGAAGCTGAAGTTAAATTTCAGACCAGGATGGGCTCATTTAGAATTCTTGCTTCAGTAAATTCAGTGAAGTCTACAGGCTAGAAGGAATTAATGACTCCAAGAGTATGTAATTTACTCTCTGGGGATAAAGAGATGAAATACTTACATGTCCTTGGCATTGAGTTGGGTGTTACTAAACAGATCTGGTCTTTGCTCTTCACTGTAGACACTGCATCATGCTCTCAGAAATTATTCTCTAATGAATGGTGGCTCATAATTACTCTTTCTGAATCATCAACATGTTCACAGCAGTATTTTTTTTAACATTTATTAATAGCTGCTAATACATAATACTGCTACTCATATTAAAAAAAAATTCCCCTGAAATTACTAAGTGGGTCAGATACAGTCTCTTTCAGAGTTCTGAAGGACAGAATTCTTAGAATCATAGAGTTATGGAATTGGAAGATGCTTTAGAGAGGCTGTCGAGCCCAGTACTCCCTTTACACAACACCAATAGTTGTACTCTACTAAATTGTGACTCACAAATAAAATATAAGAACTTAAGTTTACCACCTAATTTTATAGTTAATTAACCCCACATTCAAGGTCTTAAGAACTGGATATTCCCTTTCCGGAGGAAAGTCAGGAAGAAGTGTTATTTTTCACTTCTCCTATTCCTTTCCTAATACTTTGTGCCCTTAGAATCAAGAGCACGTACCACACAGGAGGTAACTAAAGCTTTCACTAGAAAAGGACATTCAATTTTCGCTTCATTATCCATAGATGAAGGCAGTGTGGGGGAGGTCTATCTACTTTAAATTTCTGCATGGTAAAACTAGCGTATGGATTAAGAGTGTAGGTTCCAGAGTCAGAATATTTTTATAATCTTGGGCAAGTTACTCAACCTCTCTCTGCCTAAACATCTTTATCTGTAAAATGAGGATAAATATAATACTTACTATATAGAGATGTTGTTAAGAAAAAAAATGGAGACGACCCATTTAGCACAGTGCCTGGCACACGGAAAGTGTCAATAAGTGACAGACATTATCATTATTTAATATTTAAATTTTACTATTTTACTGTCCATTCCATGGAAAATCATAAGGTTTGACATCAACTACGGAGAGTATGGATAAAAAGAAATGAAAATCCTGTAACTATTGCTACTTAAGTAACATGGTCTCCATTCTAGAAAAAGACAACTGTGAAACTCACCCAAAGTGTCGAGAGGCTCCAAACATTCAGAATTCAAGGATCACAGATAGGAAGTAAACTGAACAGTTCTATGGTCATAAAATGACATTTGGCCAAGTGTAATATGACATTTAAAGGTCTTCTACTTCAATTCAATAACTGGAGCCATGTGAACCCAGCTGTAGAACAGAGGAGCAGGCGCGCACTGGCCTTGCATCTCCTCTGAATACACACTGAGACTGAACAGGAAATGTTATTCAAAGATACCTATTTAGATAAAGCAAGAAGATCAGAAGAAATGTCTCAGAAATCTCAGAACCGATACATTTACCTGGAAAACAAACTATTCATACCAACCATATATCTGTGGAAGCAGAATGCTACTGCCACCTAGTGAAATTTTAGTAAACTACCTTTGAAAGAAGGCAACTATAAAATGACGCTTGCTTTCAAAAGGATTAAAACTACTCTCTTTTTGCTATCAAAATACATAGACACACACATACATATACATATATATTATTAAGTAAGTATTTTGGAAGAATCTTTTTCTACTATGGGAAAACATTATGCCAATTTTCTATTTTCTTCATAGTTAAATGTGAAATCACATTTAAGTCCGAGCTATACAGGCAATATGGGTAACATTAGTCATCTTTGTTGCAATTTCATAGGAAGTCCATAAACACAGGAATTTTAGACTTCCAAGGGGATGGAAATTATGTCTATTTGATTCACCTTTTTTTAGTATCCAGAATAGGGCTAAAGGCATGAGCATTTTAATACACATTTTTAATGTGAAAGTGGTGGTGGTTAATTTGAGAAGCAAATGATACTAATCCTACTTTGGGTACAGTTGGAAAAATCACAGAGTGATATCAGTGGTATCACTCCTTTCATATTTCTAGGAGGCTGTATTTCCAGAGTTAGACCTATCAAATTACATTTCAGCACACAACCTTTAGAAGGCAATCAATATATATGTGCCCAGTGAAACAAAAAAGAATAAATCGTGTATGTCAGTATGTCATTTCTCCATGGGAGACTGTTGGCATTTTGAGTAAGACATCAGTTGCTATACAAAGCTCTCTCTGAATTACAGGACATCTAACAACACTGGCCTCCAGGGCACTAAACACCAGTGACACCCCTGTCACAGTGCACCCCTCCCCTGACATTTCTAAGTGCCTGGGGGAAAAGGGCGGTCACTGAGAATCACTGATATGTGTAAATCAGTCATGCGTAAATGAAAGGGAACATAAGATATAACATCCTTGCTCTTAAGGAAATCAAAATTTAGGCAAGTCAAGCCATATTGTTTTTTAAAATGTTTTCTTGAGTAAGTGTGTGCCTAATTTTTATAGATTCAGAACAACTGTCTTTAGATCTATGTCAGAAAGAAAGTAAGGATGGAAAGAAGTTTTTTCAGAATGGAAAAAACTTGATGAACAGTTACTAACAAATAGTTGCCAAGATGACACGGAGTAAGTCCAGATTAGGGGTAAGAGGAATAAGTTGACAAAAAGACTCCCCTTATTGGAACAAAATGGAGGCAGGCATTAGGTAAGGGAAAAATAACAATAACGCTAACTTTAATGAGAACTTACTTTACTAAGCAGGCAATATTCTAAGCACTTTCTGTGTATTATCTCATCTAATCCTCAGAGTAACTCTACGAGGTAGCTACTGGTGTTATTCACGTCTCACAAATAGGAAAGTACTTCTGGGAGAGAACACAACCTGCCTAAACCAGAGAGATTCAAGCAGCTGTGCTAGGATCTGTACCACGCCTGAACTTAATTTCCATAATGATGGTCCTGAAAAGCTACCGAAGTGTGTCATCTCCCCCTTTCCCTTCACAAAACCTTTCAGCCAAGTCATTCTACTTAACACCATGTCCGACATGTTTGCAGTAATCGTCTTTGCTGTAGACATCTTTGCCTCAAGGATTTTCACTGCAAACATTTCTGCTGCATATAATTGGCAATAATGCAATTTTGCATAAAAGATAAAATAACTGATGAAGTTTGGTTAAGACAAAATAACTGGTGGACAATTTGATTTTATTTCTCCATTGGCACAGTACTCCCATTTTATATTTTGGTCAAATTAATAAACAGAAATTTCATTAAACTGGAATTGGGAGACCAAAAGGGGAGCTCTCTTGCCCTAGGATGATAGCAGAGCCCCACAGCAAGAAGAAAGACTTCCTCTTCCTGACCAGCAAGAAGCTCAGCCAATGAAAAGCTGCTACACATCAGCTCTCCACTCCGCCAGGGGACTCTCTGTTTACAGCAGCCCTCCCAGCTTCCCCTGCTGCGGGGGGACTTGCACATGCTCGCCAGGGTTGCAGACCCTGAATTCTAATTCTTTGTTGATCCTGAATAAACCCAACTTGGCTGGAGAAATAACTGGCTGTCTATTTATTTAAGGTCAACACATTTGGTGGCTCAAGTGTATCAAGGGATCAAGGGAAGGGATCAAGTGAATGAGGATCAAAGGAAGACCCCCTCATTCCATGACCCTGAGGCTGGTGAGCAAACAGGTGCAGTAGCCACAAAAGAGCCCAGTGAGGGACTGGCCCCATGGCTGAGTGGTTAAGTTCACATGCTCTGCTGCGGCGGCCTAGTGTTTCACCAGTTTGGATCTTGGGTGCGGACACGGCACCGCTCATCAGGCCATGCTGAGGCGGCATCCCACATGCCACAACTAGAAGGACCCACAACTAAGAATATACAACTATGTAGCAGGGGGCTTTGGGGAGAAAAAGGAAAAAACATCTTTAAAAGAAAAAAGCCCATTGAGCACACTGCTTTTCTCATCAGCTCTGGAGTTTGGGGTAAATATTTCTCCTGGATCTGAGCGTCCTCCCTCTTGACCTCCGAGGCTCTCCAGGCTTTACTCAAGATCTGTTTTAAGGCTTTGCCCTTTTCTGGCTCAGGCCTTGTTTCTCTGCAAGCAGTTGGGTGGCCCTTTAAATCAGGCTGTTCTTCTGAACTGTGCCGGCACTCACCCGCTTCCTTTTGCAATTAGATTGCTTCTGCACTTGGAACTGGTCAGCCTTTGCTGCAAACTCTTGGATTGTTCATTGGAACTGCGCTGGTTCAGCTTCCAGCCTGAGTCCCTGGGCAGCAGACTAGCCCTTGGAACTGCATTGATCAACCTTTGGTCCAACTTCCTTGTGAACCCAAGTGTTCTCTGGAACTACATTGTCCCTTGGAATTTCATTGATATGACCTGTGGTCCATCTGAATGAAACTGGACTGGTCTCTTGGGACAGGCTGGTATTAAGACTACAGGCCATTTGAGCTGTTCAAGCTGTTTGACTTGCAAGTTGTTTATTTGAGAATTATTCCTTTTCTCTAGAGAAAATCCTCTAAGGAAATGGGATCTCAGTCATCTAAATACTTTGAGACCAGCCCCACCACCAGAGGGACTCTGGCCAATTTGATGTTTAAGAACTACTGGTCCCCTGCATGCACTTTTTTTAACTAAGTGGGTGAAACTGACCAAAAGTAGTCTGGAATTACAATGGCCTTTATGTGGAATTTTCCATCTCCTCAAACTCGTTCTTCTCAAAGAACTGTAAAACTGTGGCTCTAAAATTAAGCAAATGAGTGGTATATTTAATTGGTACCTGGAGGCTTCTAAACACACACACAAAAGTCTAAAATGCCTCACTACAAGATACCATGTCTAAACTAACTGAAATAAGTAAAAACCTGAAGGAGAACAAAATGGCTTCTGCAGCCTCACGTTCCCCTCCTCCTCGTTCTTTGTCTCAGGCACCATTTTGTTTGTCTTCCCAGACTCCTCTCAGGCTCCATCCCTAGCCACCATTTTGTCCCACACCTCACCCTCGCAGCCCTTTTGTGCTCAGGCTCCACTCCCCTGTCAGTTTCCTCTTTTCCCTCTGCCTGCCCCTCTAAAATTGGACCCTCTGGGGATTCAAGTGCTAAATCCCCAATTACTATTTCTAAGTTAAATAAAGCAAATAAACAACTAGAAGGAAAGTTTAAAATAGCAATTACCCTAGACTTTAGTAATAGACAAACACACTTCAAAACTCCAAGGAGAAAACTTGCTTTTCGTTTCTGTTTGTTGAAGATTCTTGGTAAGTCACACATCCTACTCAAAAAGGGGGAAATGCAGAAATTAACGAAAGAAACCTCAATTAAATTGGAGTCAGGAAGACCTGAAGGGGGAGCTCTCATGCCCTAATATACATCATCAATTACTCCAAACAGGAAAAGACTATGCTTGCCTCTCCAGCAAGAAGTGCAACTATTTTACTACTGAAGGAAGTTTTCTATCCCCTCCTGGCAACAGCCCAGTCAATGAGCAGCACAGCCAATGAGGAGCCATCATCACCCTAAACTGTTACTTTCCTCCAATGGATGTTTGTTTAGAACAGCTCCTTCCTAGTCCTACTAATTGTCTTTAAGGTTTTGTTATATATCTGTAAGGTGGACTAGATCCTAAATTCTTCTAGTTTCCTTAAATGTCTGGCTACAACATTCCAAACTAACATTTCCAATATTTTACTACACTTGAAATATCTTTGGAAAGGACTATACCAGGTCCTCCTCACTACCTAGAGTTCAGCCAACCTTCAGGGACTTGAGCCTTAGGCACAGATCTCATAGGTAAAGAAGGCTGCACCTGACATCTGGTCCTGTACAAACCCTGGGGATCTCCGAATCAAATTGGCTAGGAAGAGAAGCAGCTGGCATCTGAGGCAGAGAGCTTTCCCAAGATGACTGGACCAGGCCTGTATACCCTCTTCCCACTGTTGCTTTTTACTTTACTTTATCTCTCTCTCTTTCTTGGAAGGACAATGCTCTTGCCCACATTTCCCAATCTTCTGCCAAAAGCAGAAACCCTGCTGATTGCTGGATTTGCCTATAGAAACCTCAGTCTGTCCAAGACAGTAATGACTCTTTAGGAATTTCGCTGGGATTCCAAATGCCATTGTCTGTTTAAGTTGTTCCACAGGCCTGTTTTATAGTCAGGGTGCTAAGCCTGCCTAAACCTGTACCTTGTTTCAATTTAACTCAGCCTTGGGAGGGAAAGAGAAGATATTTTGAATATTTGTATGAAAACTTTGATGGGACCACTAATGTATCTTGGGCCATCTGTAAATTTCTCAATATACCCATATATTTTGGCAACATCTCAGGATGTAACAACATAACATCTGAGCCTAGGTTAGAATATGTTAATACCTCTATACTGTAGCTGCCCCTGATGCAGGAAGGGTTAATAATCACTGGAAAAGGCTTGCCAACAAACTGTGACCTGGAGGTGAGAAGGCCAGTTAGCCAATGACGGGTAAGACCTCCAGGGGGAGGCAACCGAAGCCAGGCATCGGTTGCCTGGGGGCACAGATGGAGACACGATATCGGAAGCAGGAGGGTCCGTTGCCTAGGAGGTCTTGCATGCTCTGAGATAAAATATACGAGCACAGCAATAACATGATAATATCGAAACAGAGGCCAAGGGAGGGCTCCTTGAGAAATCACTAAGAATTCTTTGCATTCGCTAATTACATTGTCCAGAACACCTGTGTATGTTTAACAGCTGTAAGCTATGTATATATTGAAACGCTGGTTATAATAAACTCAGAGTGGCCATCAGCCCTCTCCACATCTATCCTGATGTGTACATTGGATTGCGACACCGACATATACCAATGAATGATTCCATAGATACCTTCACTTATGTGGGAGACTTACGTACACCCTCTGGTTATACTTTCATATGTGGAAGTTTTGATAATAGCCCTTATAATTGGGCAACTCACTACCTTGACAGCTGGAGAATACAAAGACAGTGTGCCTGTGCTGTATTAACTGTCCTACTCTCTTTACATAACCAAACACAGGCCTCTCACTGGTCTGTCCCATTAAATGTCTATAACCGCCTTAAACAAGAACCTCCAGGAGGTGTGTGTGATTCTGGGTTTGCCTCTGCAGGAAAAGCTTTCTTGTCGTGGATCAGAGTGAGTGCCAATGAACAAATGATCAGGAATCTCTCTGTGACATCAGATGAGTTGGCTGACTCCACAGCCAAAGCAAGTTCAGCTCGGCAAACACTTAACTCACTGGCCAAAGTAATTTTGAATAATTGTATAGCCCTTGATTATCTAATTGCTGAGCAGGGACGTGTCTGTGCAGTGGTGAACACCTCCTGTTGCACATGGATAAATGCCTCTGGGGAAGTAGAAACCCAATTACATAAGACTAGAGAGCAAGCACATTGGCTACACCAAGCTTAACCTACTAATCCACTGTCTTTTGATTTGAGCAGCTGGTTACATTCATGTCTGGGCTCCTGATTTAGAACCATCCTGCAAACTGGGCTTATAATATTGCTTTGAACTTTACTCTGTATATTTGTAAAATTCTGTACTTATTGCCTGTTGATGCTTTGTAAAGATTATGTACCTAATAAGGTGATGTTAGTTCAACAATTTGAAATGATTTCTGTTGCTTATGACCTTAGACAACTATAGACTTTAAGTAAGAAATTCATGAGAGTTCTGCCTCCTAACCTTCCTTGTTATTCTAATATGCCCTAAATGGTTTCCAATGACTATGCACCTTCTAACATGGAACACAACAACCAAGAGAGGTCCTTCCTGGCACTGAGGAACAAGACCACTCTGTGCAGAGAACCTGACTGTTGACCAGCAATGCTTTCAGACAAAGATCTTGATCAAAAGGAGTAAATGTGGAAATTAATAAAAGAAACCTCAACTAAATTGGAGTTGGGAGAGCCTGTAGGGGGAGCTCTCACACCCTACCATACATCATCAATTACTCTAAAAGGAAGAGACGGATGGCTTGCATCTCTGGCAGGAAGTGCAACTACTTTACCACTGAAGGATTTCTCTCTCCTCCTGGCAACAGCCCAGCCAATGAGAAGCCATCACTACCCTGAACTGTGACTCTCCTCCAAAGCACTTTAGTTTAGAATAGCCCTCCCTACTCCCCTTTTGCTCTATAAAAGCAAGCCCCTTCCTTTTTCTCTCCAGATTTGCCTATGGTTTGCCATAGCATGCACATTCCAAATTGCAATTCTTTGCCAATCCCAAATAAACCCACTTTTGCTGGAGAAATAACTGGCTGCCTATTTGCTTAAGGTTAACAGTATCATACCTGGATTTCTTTCTCCTGAAAGGGGGAAATAATATTATAATTTGAAAGTAGTCATCAGAGCCAACCAGGTGAATTAAGTGACCCTGTGATATCTTTTATTTGCTCTGTCTCTGACGGTACTAGAGCTGATTCTGGAAACACTAATCATTTGTCCCTACTGAATCAGCTACCACTCTCCTTAAGGGAAAAGTCTCCAGTTTACATTGCTAAAATTCATAGTGCACCTTCCAGCAAGATTCAAATAGATCCCTCAAAACTTCTCCCCAGAATTAACCAATACCCTATAAGTAAAGAAGCCTTTCGAGATACAAAGCCTATAATAGAAGATTACAAGGCTCAAGGCCTCATTATCTCTTGTACTAGTCCCTGTAATCCTCCTATAGTTTATCTGTGAGAAAGCCCTATGGCAGAGGATGGAGATTCATCCAGGACCTCCAAGCAATAAACACCACCATTATCCCTTGACACCCTGTTGTTCCTAACCCTCATACGCTACTAACATCATTCCCACTAGAAGCAAATTCATTACAGTTATTGATTTATGCAGTGTATTCCTTAGTATTCCAGTTGATGAAGTTAGTCAATACCTTTTTGCCTTCACTTGGCAAGGAAAACAATTCACCTGGAGGGTAATGCCTCAGGGCTTTACTGAGAGCCTTTCTCATTTCTTACAGATCCTGAGGGCTGTCTGGATGATATAAAGTCCACCAGGGCTTCTACATTTGTGCAATATGTGGATGGTTTGCTTCTTTGCTCTCCCTCCCAAGTCTCCTCACAGGAAGACAGTATCCACTTGATAAAGCTTTTAGCCTTAAAGGGACATAAGGTCACCAAGGAGAAAGTGCAGTTTTCCCAAACTCAAGTTCGATATTTAGGGCATCTGACATCAGAACAAGGTCTACACTAAATCCAGACAGGCTTCATGGTGTCCTAAGTTTCCCCAAACCTAAAACTAAGAACCAACTAAAAGGTTTTCTTGGGATAGTTTGTTACTGCTGAAACTGGATTCCAATTTTCTCTTTTACAGCCAAACGTCTGTATGTTTCACTAAAGAACAACCACCCCAACCCAATTTTACAGGAACAACTAGACAACATAGCCTTTAAGGCCTTAAAGGAGAGTTTGATGAACCCTCCTGCCCTTGACCAACTCAATTATCAGATTCCCTTTTTCCTCTTTGTATATGAAAAAGAAGGGAATGCCCTTGGGGTGCTCACCCCAAAACACAGGGACCACCATGAACCCATAGGGCATTATAGCCAGTAACTAGATCTTGTGGCATGGGGATACCCCCCTTGCCTTAGAGCCACTACTGCCATTGCTCTTTTGGTGAAGGCCACCAAGAAAATTGTTGTTGGATCCCCTTTAACCATTTTGTATCTCATGCAGTAGAAGCCCCCCTGAATTCTCACCACACTCAACTTATTTCAGCCAGCCACCCCATCTCCTATGAAATCCTTTGGTTAACTGCTCCTCAACTCTTTTTATGTTGTAATAACCTTAACCCTGCTACT
Organism: Equus quagga; assembly: GCF_021613505.1. Lineage (NCBI taxonomy): Eukaryota > Metazoa > Chordata > Mammalia > Perissodactyla > Equidae > Equus > Equus quagga. Next base: position 149,320 of record NC_060271.1, read on the forward strand.
CTTCTCTTCTCTTCTCTGTTCCTGACAAAGTCCCTTATGACTGCTTAACACTGACTCCTCCTGATGATCTGCAGGAAACCCCTCTGGGTAATGCCGACTTCTCATGGTTTACTGAGGGTTCTTACTTAAAGGGTGACCATGGCAAATATTGTGCTGGGTAGCCTATTGCCACTCCTTTTTATATCATTGAGGTCGCACCTTTACCTAGGGCTATTACACGCTCTTACACAGGCTCGTACTTTAGCCAGCGGCAAAACTGCCAATATTTATACTGATAGTGGATATACTTTTGGAGTAAGTAGCTCATGATTTTGGAATGTTGTGGAAGCAACATAGCTTCCTTACTTCCAGTGGAAATAAAATTAAAAATGGCCCTTATGCTCAGGAACCATTGGATGCTTTACTTTTTCCTGCCATTTTAATTATTATTAAGAGCCCAGGGCATTCTAAACCGACTCTTTAGAAGATAAGGAAAATCATCTTGCTGACATTTCCACAGTGAATGCAGCCCATAAAGGAACAAAGAGCAGCCAAACTAAGAGATATTTCCCCTAATGATAACTTAGAAAAACTCACTAGAGAAGCCAAACAATTGGGCTCAGAAAAGGAAAAACAAGATTGGAAATTCAACAATTGCTGGTTTCATAAAAAGAAGTCTGGTTCAGACTAAATAACAATGCGGTCCTACCAAAGACTCTAAAATTCCCGCTCCTGACCACTGTACACGCAAAAACCATTGGTCTACTGACAAAATGGCAGCACTTGTGAATCAATATTGATGGGGAAATATTAACAAAGCTGCCAAAAGTGCCTACCTCACTTGTCCCGCCTCTCCCAAATACAATCCAGGGAAGCTTGCTTGTACTGCTTTTGGACATTTTAAACTGCCTAATGGACCACTCGAGGTTTGACAAATGAATTTCCTACAGCTTCCCCTGTCTCATGGAGATAAATACACTGTAGTCGTGGTTGTGTGTTTTCTTACCTGACTGAAGCCTTCCCTTGCACACTGGTGCCGCCTCCTCTGCAGCCAAAGTCCTTTCAGGAAAGGATTATCCCACCTGGAGAGCTCCTCTCAAGCTTCATGGTGATCGAGGAGCCCATTTTACCAGTCAGGGACTTCAATGAGTCTGCAATGTTTGGCCAGTTTTACAACACTTTCACTGTACTTACCACCTTCAATCCTCTGGTTTAGTCGAACACACTAATAGAATTATCAAGACTCAATTGGCATAATTTGTAGAGACCCTCTAGACACCTTGGCCAAAAGCATTGCCATTGGTCCTTCTAAATCTCAGATCCACCCCCTCTGGAACTCACAAACTGTCACCCTTAGAGATAATCACAGGACGCCCAATGCACTTGGCTCCCGCCTCTTTTGACCCACAGCTGATAAAGGAGCTACACTCCAGTAATGCAAAGGCCTAATTGCTTCTACTAAAATAACCATGCTCTGGTGGAGCAGTCTTTCACAGTGCACTCCAGGGAGACAAAGACCTTAAACATCACACCTTGCAACCTGGAGATTCTGTCTATGAAAAAGACACTTCCAGAAGGACTCTCTTCAACCTCGCTGGAAAGGCCCCTGTGAGGTGCTGTTACTAACCCCTGTGCTGCCAAACTCCAGGGCCTAGACTCTTGGATTCACGTGACACACCTAAAGAAAGCACCAAGCCCTGAGTGGACCAACACATCATCTGCTGACTGAAAAGCAAAGATTTCCTGGAATTGAAGCAGGCGACCTCTGTTGAGACAGCTTTCCCAAGATGTCCAGACCAGGCACGTTGGAAGTTTGTCTGCCAAACCTTTGATGATGACTTAAGGCTTCACCTGATCTCCCATGCCTGTGATCTTGATAACACGTGGACTTTAGAAAAGAGAAATGCCTGTGAGTTCTCCCTTCTAGCCCTCCTTGTTACCTGAAGGTCAGTGACCTCAATAGGTTTCCAATCTGTGCACTTTCCCTGTGATACAACACCAAGGAAAAGTCCTTCCTGGTATTGAGGGACAAAAAGCTGCTCAAACGAGAAAAACCTGACTCTTGATCAGTGATGCTTTCAGAGAAAGATCTTGACCAAAAGGGGAAAAACGTCAAATTAATAAACAAGCCAATTCACATCAAACTCTCAATTCCTCCAATGGACTCTTCATTTACAACAGCCCCCCACTTCCTCTTCCCCTCTATAAAACAGTTTCTCCTCCCTTGCTGCTGGGGTACTTTTACATGGCTCTCCATGGTTGCAGACCCCAAATTGCAATTCTTTGCTGAACCCAAATAAACCCATTTGTGCTGGAGAAAGAACTGGCTATTCATTTGTTTAAGGTCAACATTATATAAATCTTAGCTTCACATTTCCCATAGAACTCTGGAATGTCTATCAAAGGACATGTGACAATACACCAAGAACAAACCACAGTGTAGAAGTCTTTTCATGGTGCCATACAAAGCTCAGTTACAAATATGCATCCTAGTATTTGGAAACTGATGCCTCTCTTAATGAAGGAAGAAATTTTAGTGAAAAATAAAAAGTGCAATGGATGCTGAGTGCGATGAATCAACAGGCAAAAAGAAAAAAAGTATAATACTGTGAATGAAAGACCTTGAAGACAAATACTTAGGTACAACTCACAAAATAAAATCAGTTCTTTGTGCAGTATTGCCATGATTCTAGACACATTTCAAATGTATTCAAATATTTTATATTTCACAATAAAGTTTTTTTATTCACTTTTCATTATCTCCTTTTTAATGTCTCTCTTATTTTTCATTATTTTACCTTTTACAACAAAATTGCCTTACAGCCAATTAGTTATGCAGCAAAAAGTTTGCCGCAAAAATGCTTGTGGCAAAGATGTCTACAGTAAAGCTGTTTATGGCAAAAGTACCTGGAACCCTTAAAACTTTTCAGGCAGATTTCCAACTCCAGGTTTTTTCCCAGTAAAATGTTTCACCAATTTGATGACTGCCTTGTTTATAAACTGTTCCTTCATTTAAGAAGAATCTAGAGAGTCTAAAATTGATTGGCATAGCTAGTGATTATGACCACCACATACTGAGTTCTTCTGCAAATACATTAAACTTTCTGGTAAAACCCAACCCTAATTAAACACAATCATCCACCTTCTCTCTCCTTGAACCTGGGCAGCTAAACCCTTCCAGTAAGACTGATGCACACAAAAACAGAAGGTACCACTATAAATTCATGGTCAGTAACCTCACCTGAGCCCTCGATACTGAAAGCAGGCTTATTGTGTTTCTCTAGTTAGTTCAGTCTCTCACTCTGAAAGGATATTTCAAACCTTCCTCACTCTCCTCAGACAGCTACCTGCCCTCTTCACTTACATCTCTTTCAAGAAGTGACTCTCCCTATTGTTATTTAAGGAAATGGCAGTCTTCAGAAGAAAGCTTTTGCCGTTTTCTACCAACAGAGCTGAACTCATGTCCATCCTTTCCTCTTTTCTTCCTGTTACAATGGAGGAAGCACCTCTCCTGTCCAGGTGGGAAGGCCTATCTTTCCATGTGCTTTGGCACCCACCCTCACATTTTCTCAAAGTTCATACCCAGTTAATCATCCTCTCCATATCTACAATCTTTCCCTCTTTACTAAATCCTTTCTCTAGGTATTAAAATATGCTCCAGCATTCTCATCCTAATAATAATAACAAAAAATTAACCATCTCCAAATATCTCACTTCACCCCAAAATATTTCTCCCTGACTCCTCCACCCAGTTACCACCCTTTCTCTCAATTACCATTCAGAGCCAAACTCAGGAAAGAGTTGCCTGCCATCAATATCTTTACCTCCTCATTTTCATTTCCTCCTCTACTCACTCTGGTCTGGCACCACCCCACACCAGTCAACCAATGGCTCTTATGAAATAACCTGCATATCATTCTGCCCAATCAGTACTCTTTGACCTTCACCTTATTTTCCCTCTAAGCAGCATCTGGCCCCGCCTCCTTCCTACTTGAAATCTCCTTTCTCTTGGCTCCTGTGACAACACTTACCTGATTTGCTTTCTCTTTTCTGGTCGTCCGTTCTCAGTTGTCTTTGTAAGCTCTTCCTTTCCTATTCTATCTTTAAATTGCTGCATATTTATGTTTATCCTAGACCCACTTCAGATGGGTAAACTGGTATCATCTAATACTGAACCATGACGACAAGCTTACCTGTAGATGTGCAACTGTTTTCCCAAAAGCTTTTCTTTGTTTAACATAGGTCCTCGTTTCTTCAAACATGAATTCACTGGCTGAAATTCCCAAGTCAGCAATCAATAGCCTTTCCTATAACCCAAAAATTAGGTCTTGAACATTATTCTAATTATAAAAGTGATTTCCACCTGATTTCAGTAATAATAAATGATATAAATAATCTTTATAAAACTCTTAAAGATTTATTTCTTAACTCTTTATAAGAAAAGGCTCCCATAGAGGTTTATAAGAATATTTTAACATATCTGTAATAACTCTCTAAAGCAAACCTTTACTTTTATGAATGATTGTTTTTACTATTTATAGATATATGTGTAATTTATTTAATTCTCTCTTCTCTTTACTCATCTATGAGAAAAAATTCCAAAGTTACTGACCTCTGCACATCACATTTCCTAACATATCTTTGGAAATCAACCTCTTAAAGTGCATAGCTTCAATTCTGCCTACTAGTGCAAAGGTATCCACAGTCAGTTTAATTCCATCTTGCTGGTGATTTTCATATTCTATTTCCATGCCACTGTTCCCAGCCCTTGTCCCCAGTTTCATGTTTAGCCCATGCTGTGGCAGTCACTACGTAGGTGCACCCTCTTGTGTTGACATGTGAGATCAATGATCACTCAGCAACCACACTCCAAAAGCACAGATGTGAGGGCTCACCCTGTGTGGCCAAAACTTTTCAGTCTAAATTTAACAGCTTTCCCCTTTGATTCCCAAGTATTATAGAAAAAAAAAAGACCTGCCAAATGCTTTGGCTGATACTTCCTTACATATAGCTAAGAATTCTTGACTTGTGGCTAAGAAGTTAAAATCATTGCAAGAAAGAATCACAGAACTGAAATATCTATTTTTCCCTACTCACTTATAAGCTTTGAATGGATACCCCTGGGTTCAGTTATTTACTTATCTAGCCTACAACACTCATATATATATATTTTTTACAACTTTGTTATACTCAAATGATTGGCTATATCAGAAGTTTTGTATGCACGGATTTATATAGTTCTATATTATTCTATTCCAAGTCCATGATCTAAGAGATAAAATCTTCAATACTTCTGACCTGTGGAAGCTCTCGCATGAGGTAATAGAAGCCTTTATTCTCTTCTCCAAGTAAGGCACTAGCTGGCAACCGTACATCTTCAAAGAATAATTCTGCAGTATCCTAAGAAGTCATATGATTAAGTACAGAATTATCTCATTTAAATCTCCCAATAACTCAATGAGATAATTATTATTTCCATTTAGGAAAAAAAACAAAACAAAAACAAAAACTGGAAACCACATTGGCGTGGTTCATGAACACAATTAGGAGGCGGCAGACTAGGGATTCAGGCCTAGGTCCATCCGATTCCACAACTTGTGGCTTTCCCACTGCCCCACCGCCATTCTAGTGCCCATGTTGCCCAGCTCTGTAGGCACTGAGGACTAAGGACTTCTAATGCATATGAAGTAAAACATTTTTTTTCTTTTTGGTAATGAAAAAATAAAATAATTACCAAATGGGGGCGGGCCCATGGCCAAGTGGTTAAGCTCGCACACTCTGCTTCGGTGGCCCAGGGTTTCGCCGGTTCGGATCCTGGGCGCGGACATGGCACCGTTCATCAGGCCATGCTGAGGCGGCGTCCCCCATGCCACAACTAGAAGGACCCACAACTAAAAATATACAACTAGGTACCAGGGGGCTTTGGGGAGAAAAAGGAAAAATAAAATCTAAAAAAAAATTAAAAAAAAAATAATTACCAAATAATAGAAAAAATATTTCCTGTTCTTATTTCATAATTTTCTTTAACCAATTTCATAAATAGAGGACCTATCAGCATGCAGTTAATTTTGCCATTTCTAAAGCAGATATTCAAAATTCACTTCCATTGCTCACCACCAGAAGGAGATACAGTTGCATAAATGCTGGAATAAATCTCCATTATCATTTCTGAAAAGCATATTTTGGGAATTCAGCATAAGAAGGTATGATTAGACCATATGTAGTTCTATATATAAGGCACAATCGTGCAAACCCAATTATTTATAAATAACAATTTGTTTATATTATGATTTATATTATGACTTACCTGGGCTTTTAGTCCCATTTTATGTAGCTTTCGTCCTTTGATAAATCCTTTCATTCCATTTTCCACCAGAAAAAGGCTAATGCCGTGGGCAGGAGAGCGAGCTTCACGATCTGTGACCGCCACTACGATCACAACATCACTCAGCCACCCGTTAGTGATGAACACCTGCAAAACCGCAATATATTGTGACAAGACATGCTCCGCACAACCCTCTGTCCTCTATCCAAGTATCTGCAGAGTTCATTATCCACACACGAGGTTATTACAGAGCAGGGGAAACACCCAATGCTTCAAAGATGAAGCCTATATGTTTTCTTTCCAGTATTAATATTGTAAATAATAATAAACATTAACAGATGTTATGTTTTTTCAAATTAAAACAAAATTGTCTATAAAAATGATAAACTGTATTTTAGAAAGAAGCTGCCGATAAGACAAAGGACCCTAAAATCTATAGTGCTCTAAACGGCACTATATCATTAGTCTTTGTAGTTTCAGATTTAAGTTTTGAAAAAGCATAGTTTTGATTTTCATGATGGGTGGCCTACTTTTTTCCAAATGGCCTAAATAAGGAAGATACTGATGCAGGAGGGATAAAATAACAAAAAACTCAGAGATATTAGATTATCAGGTGATATATACTCAGAAAACAAATATACCCAGAGCAAATATTAATAATTATCTTCTCATTCTGCATCTTTCTTGGGTCATCTCAACCATTTCCATGGCTGTAGTTGCCATCTATATTCCAATGACTCCCAATCTTTATCTAATGAAAATTTCTTGCTGGCTTCCAGACCTGTGTATCAATCTGCTTCTGGAGCGTTCCGCCTGATAACTCATGGGCAGAACATATTCCTTCCCACCCCTACTCCTATCTAGTCCTGAATATCAACCTATTTTCCCTACACCACTTTCACATCTTAAAATCTGTGAATAGCTCCTCATAGGCTTTTGGATAAATCCTAAACCTCAGCAGGGCATATAAAACTCATCACGAACTGTCACTAGCTTACCAGTCCTGCTACCTCTTGCCCCACTTTTCCCTCATTCCCCTTCCTCACATCAGCACTACTGAATTACTTGCTGTCCCCCATATTCCAAGGTCTTCCTTACCTACGGGTCTTTGGAAATCTTGTTTCCTCTACTTGGGAGGCCCTTTCCCAACTCTGCTAGGATGAGTCCTACTCATCCTGGACTAAGTTCAGACATCATTGCTTCCAAAAAGTCTTCCAAAATTCCCCAGGCTGGGTTAAGTGCTCCCATAGCCCTTGAATTTACCAAAATCTTAGCACTTATCAAACTGTATTCAAATGATCTCTTTTTGTCTCTATCCCTTTGAAATAGTAGAGGTACAAAGTGGTGTTGGTTACTCTCATCACCTAACATCCCTGCACTTTATGAGAAGATTTATGCTTCAAAATACAGAGTGTTGATACTTACAAATAATGGGAAATGGGCCAATGATGTTTGTGTTGTCTACATGAGAGCAAATGAAGGCAGTGGTGGTGGCACAGTTCTAAGTGATGCAACAGTAAAAGACCCTCAGCATCTCTCTGTCCTGGGAGCTCCTTCAGGGCAGCAGCCACTTCCTAGCTACACATCTATCCTCAGTGCTTAGAACAGTGTCCAGCAATAGGAGGCCTCAAGGATGTTTGTTGAATAAATGAGAAAACTATATTCCTCAAAATAATTCTGTACATCATGGTAAAAATATTTTCCTACAGTGTTGCTCCTTTATCCCACTCCCTGCTGGAAACCCCCAGGCCTCCCAACTTCCTACCTTTCTAAGATCATAATGACCATCTGCATAGCTGTCATAGTTGCATTCCTGAAATGGTACTTTCCTGTTTGTTTTCAATCACACAGCATCCAGGAATTAGTACCTGTGTGCTCTAAATCCATGGTCTCAGACGTGTATTAACTGTAGGTAATAAACAATGGAATGGAAAGAAAGGGAAGAGCAGACTACAGGGCAAAAAGTGTTCACTTGAACACTCTGATCTCCACTTGGTAAAGCTGAATGGAGTTCTCCTACAGTTCTTCAACATGATTACAGAAAGTTAACAGATTCTGAACGATTTCTGCAATAGCCTGACCTAATGTGAGTATTTCCACCATAATCGATCCCCTTTTCCAACAAAGCTATAAGGGAATTCTCTTTGTAAGAGGACACTCTTGATTTCCTTACTAATTATAACAGTCAAAACTTTTAATAGGGCTGAGATTATCCCTCCTGAGGGCCATCATCTTTTTTTTGGTATTGAAGGCCTATAACATACGCTCATGGTAGCTGTTATATAGACAGCATATCGTTATAAAGAAAAAGGAAAAAAACCTTCCATGAGACCATCATACAAATATCATTGTGAACTTCCTTTCTGGTCTTTTATCTTTTAAATTGAAATTATTCTATATTTTACATTCTATATGCATTTTCACTTAAATGTTAATATGATCTTTTCACTTAATATAATTATTTTCCTATATCATTAAAATCTTTGTCTCAATGCCTTTTTTTTTTAAGATTTGCACCTGAGCTAACATCTGTTGCCAATGTTTTTTTCCCTTCTTCTTCTTCTCCCCAAAGCCCCCCAGTACATAGTTGTATATTCTAGTTGTAGGTCCTTCCTGGTTGTGGCATGTGGGACATCGCCTCAGCATGGCCTGATGAGCAGTGCTAGGTCCACGCCCAGGATCCAAACCAGTGAAACCCTGGGCTTCCGACGCAGAGCACAAGAACTTAACCACTCAGCCGCGGGGCGGCCCCTATCTCAACGCTTTAATGGGTGCATTTTAGGTCATCTTATTGATGTACTACATTTACCTACTTATTCTTTTAAGTTCTTTCTTATTCTTAATAAAGTTTTTGAAATAGAGCCAGTGGTACTTTCCTGGGTGGTTCCCAGAGAAGACTGTGTAGAAATTAGTAACAGAAACCTTAACTAAATTGCAGTTGGGAGGGCTTGTAGGGGGCGCCCTCATCCTATCACACATGATCAATTCCACCAAACAGCAAGAGACAGAGTCCTGCATCTTCAAGAGGAAGTAAAACTACTTTACCACTGAAGGCAGGTTTCTCTCCCCTCCCAGCAACAGCTCGGGCAGTGAGACGCTGCTGCCCCCTGAACTGCTGCTCTCCCGCAGTGGACTTCAGTTTCAACAGCCCCTGCCTACTCTGCCTTTTGCTCTATAAAAGCAGCTCCCTTCTTTGTTTGCTGGGTTTGCCTTTGGTTCACCACAGCATGAACATTCTGAATTGCAATTCTTTTGGCTATTCCCAAATAAACTCCTTTTGAGGATAAAATAACAGGTAAATTTGCTTTTTAAGTTGACAAGTGTAACTGAGCAGATTGGGCCTGTTTAGAAAGCTGGAGTCACAGGAGAATATGGTTCTCATTTCACTTTTGACCAAATTTCCTGGTCTTCTGTCAAAACAAGCCCTGGGTGTGCAGAGTTAACTGGTTAAACATCAGAGTTAGCACTTGTTTATTATAATCCTTAGGATGGATAATTTAGACAAACACTTCTTAAAGTATATTTGAAAAACAGTAACTCAACATAGTCTCTAAAAAGAGAATTTCTTGGGGCATAAAACATACTGTATCCAACTTTTAGAGGTTCACAATGAATACCCCTCCATCAAAGAGTGACAAGTTGTGCACATTTCCCAAACTTATTTGATACCACAGATACTGTTTTCCTGATTATGCAACCAGATTATGGAACGGTCTTTAGAGCTGGGCTGCTCAAAATGTGTTCCTCAGACTGACATCAGTCCACAAACTGCCTTTAGTCCTTGACAGCATGAGTACGGAAATTGAAAGTGCTTAGAAAATTGTATAGCACTTTTTACCACAGCATTGGAGCTTGAGATTTTGTAAATACAAACATATTAGTCTAAAACTAATTAGAAAATTTTTTTGAATTTAAAAGAAAACAAAAATTAATCCTTTATCAGGCCTTGAAATATATTTTCAGAAGGACTGTCTTAGTGTAGCAAATGATCATCTTTTCCTCACTTAACACTCAGTCAACAACAAATATTTACTGAGTATATATACCAGACACAGTTTTAGGTTAAAAAAAAACAAAACCAAAAACCCTCTGCCATCCGTGCTATTAGACTCTAAGGGATATATTTCTTCCTAAGCCTGTCTGTAACCTTAATTGGAGGGGCTTTCCAATTTATGTGACTCTCAGAAGGACTGAAAGGCTCTCAAATTCTATCAAATATAGATTTCTCAGCTAGGATCTTCTGAAACTTCTTGATACTTATGAGAAAGTCTTTTCCCCAATTTCTCATTGCCAAGTTTATTAACCATTAACTATTGTTTCTCCCATATTTGGACAATGTGAGCCTTACCTTCCCTTCTTCTGGTTTGATAAGGGCTGTGTGGAAGCCAAAACAACACTTTCTGTATCAGTGAGGGAGCATACAAAATGGAACAGGAAGAGAAGCAGATGTCACGTAACAGCAATGTTGCAAAATTCTTATGTCTCCAAAACAAACAAATCGATCTGAGTGAACTCAAGTAAACTCAGTTCCTGTGTGAATCCATGCATCTGATGCAATCAGTGAGGAGGAGTCTTTGAGACGCTGTCACCCACAGCGTGGCTGGAGGGAAGGCTACAGAAGCCCGTCTTTACACACCTTGCTTCCATTGAGGATCCAGTCGCTTCCATCCTTTCTGGCATTTGTTCTTACTCCTTGCAAATCACTGTAATTGAAAATGAGAAGGAAAAATTCATTAATTGGTAAGAATTGAATTACACAAATACTGTTATGTAAGTACGTATATAATGTGATAATTCAAACCAGTTACACCATTCTAAAAATTGATCTCTAACTAATATTAGGAATGTTCACACAAAGGCACTGAAAAATCATGTCTGATGTATTATATTTTATACCACTTATACAAATGCATATTGATTAAGATTACATAAACTAGCCAGATTTTATAGGGCACAACGAGGCTCAACTAGCATTCAAGACCCCCAAATTGGACTCAGACGACATTTCACGGCCCACTATATCCCTGAGGTTATTTGCCAGCATCTACTAGCCTGCCTCTAGCCACCTTGGTCCCCTCCTGATCAAAAGTTTAGATTTAAAAGACTGTGTCTCAAATGGCACTTCTTCTAACAAGCCTGCTCTAAAAGTAGAATAGATTATTTTTATAAATATAATAGAACATTCACAACTAAAATACAAAAAATACACACAATATTCCAGATAAAGGAGAAAAATTATTTAAAAAATAATTTTACCTCCTGGAATGAACATTTTAAAAACACATCCTTTTAATATTTTTCTATGGAAACAGATACACTTATATATGTATTTTTATCAACTCAGAAGCATACATATGATTTTGATCTCTTAAAAATATCTAATGTTTTTCTATAAGATAATTCTTATTAGCAGCATAGAATTTCCTTGTATGGATTTATCATGATTTTTTTAAACAATCTCCTACTGTTGAACACTTAGGTAGCTTTCCATTTCCAAAATATCCTACATTGACTAGATCATGTATAAATAGTCCCCATCATGTACTGCTGTGAAAGTTTCCTGATTCCTCTTCCCGTGTAGGTCTTTGTATTCTGTACCCCATGGCACTCTGTTTATGGTTCTCTGTGTCAGGTTGAACAAGGACCCTCAGAGACAGCAGGTGCTAATCCCTGGAACTCGTCAGCGTGACCTTATATGGAAGAAGGGTCTTGCAGATGAAATTAATTCGAAGATCTTGAGATGAGGAGATTATCTTGGATTATCTGGATGGGCCCTAAGTGCAACCACAAATGTCCTTATGAGAGAGAGGCAGAGGGAGATGACACAGACTGAAGAAGAGCTGGAGCAAGGTGATCACGGAGGCAGAGGCTGGAGTGATGAGACCACACAGCAAGGGATGCTGGCAGCCACCAGGAGGTGGGAGAGGCAAGGAATGGATTCTCCCCTTGAACCTCTGGAGGGGGTCTGGCCCTTGGTTTGGGCCCATTGATACTGACTTTGGACTTCTGGCCTTCAGAACTGTGAAAGAATAAATTTCCGTTGTTTAAAGCCACCAAGTTTATGAAAATTTTTCACAGAAGCTGTAAGAAACTAATACAGTCTCCTAGAGCATTTACCTTGAATTTCAGTTATTAATAAAAATATCTCCTCTTTCCCACCTACCCCACTTATCAGACTCAGGTCTTTTGAGGAGATGGTGTATATCAAGGTCCCGTTTACGTGCCCCTCACCTAGCACAGTGCTTTGCACATAACAGCCACTCCGTAAACGTTAGTTGAATTACATTCTTAAAAATGCCAAGTGTGCAGAAAAGAGTTATTACAGCAGGCTTCAGGCTGCTATCCATGGAAAGGCCTGATTCCAAGTTTGGCTTCTGGTTGGCGTCCATGAATTCAGATTTCAGGAGAGTTCTCACCATTCCCAGAACTGGTGAGAGTGGCTCACAGTGCCTAAACTGTTTGTACCGACACTGTGGCTTATGCTGAACTCCTGCTTTCCTTCCGGCAGCCTCAACTCACGGTATACACTAGGCAGAAGGCGTCCATGTGCCAGGCTCCAATAAAGCCCCGGGCCCTGAGTCCCTAAGGAGCCATCCTGGGAAGCAGCATTCCACATGTTGTCACGACTCGCTGAAGGAGGTGAGCGGTGCTGTGTGACTCTGTTGGGCACGGACTCTTGGAGGCTGCTCCTGGGTTTCTGTGAACTTCAGTCCATGAGGCTCTTCCTTTTGCTGATTTTGTTTTGTACCCTTTCACTGTAATAAATTATAGCTGTGAGTACGATTATATGCTGAATCCTGGGACTCCTCCTAACAAATCATTGACCCTGGGAGGGGGTTCTTGGGGACACCTGACATTAGAAACAAGGCCACCTATTTGAAAGGATAAGTTAAATGACAAAAATCTGTGAATCATTCTGTAGCCTGGTTTTCAGCAAAAGGACGGATGCTCACAGGGAACATTTTAAAGCTGCACGCGGTTGTATTCTAACCTCACAATTTTCATCATAAATCAGTGTGAAGTATCAGTTACTCAAATCTGTACGTGGTTTACTAAAATTCTTCTTCTATCCAGGAACATATCGAAGGTAAAAATGATATAGCTCAGTTTGTGGAATTTTTAATAAACTTTTGAATGGTAAACATGAAGTATTAAAAATGGTTTTAAAATATACCACTTAGTGTTGCCAAGAATTCAGATCTTCACAATAATCCCATTAAGTGTCATTTTCTTGATTTCACTGATACAGACATTGAGGCTCAGAGATTGTGCTCACAATCACACAGCTGGTATCAGAGCATCAATCTGATCAATGAGCTTAGTTAAAATCCTTCATTTCTCATTGTTTGTTTTCCTCTTACATAAGGATCACAATATCTTTATATTTCCTACAGGTTATTGGGCAGGCCAAATATGGAAATCAGCATGAAAGCACACAAAATATTCTGGGATCATGCAGATGTACCTAAGTGTACATAATGGAGTCTTCTAGGTATGTGGAAGGGAAGGGCCAGGGAAGCCCTTGGTCTTTTGCGGTGAACTCAACCTCTTTCTGTGAAGGCCAGATCAAAGCGAGGACACAGGAAGCGGCCACGCCACCTCTGACAGTCCCCTCTTCTGTATTCTCTCCTTCCCAAGTGCTTTCTCTAGACTTCTCACCTCACCCCTCAACACTCTAATCCTCTCCTTCGTGGCAGCTTTTTCCACTCTCGCCGTCTCTTACTCACACGGCCCCCTGGCTCGTCTCTCTAAACATCAGACTGATCTGCTCTCCTTCCACTACTCCCACCAGCGTTCCAAACAATCTGCCTCTTCTCTCCATCCTCATCCTCAGCTTCCTTCTTAATTACATATTCCTAACCACAGACGAGGACAGAGAATTTAAATAAGCAAAAATCAAGCAAGCCTCTGTTTGTAGTGGAAGTTGGAGATAAATCAAGATCTCTCACTTATTCTGTTCCCTCTAGATGAGAGCCAACATGCAGTGGGTTGGAACTGGAACATGCTGACCAGAGAGCTAAGGTGATGTGATCAGAATATTGCGCAGTCAGCCAGTTATCTTAGAGAATTATCTTAAAAGTAAAAGAAGAAGATTAAATTCCTACTTCTTTTAGGTCACATTTTTAGGCAAGAGAAGTAAACAAAGGCCTTTTACTTTGGTAAAATTAAGTATCAGTACTGGCCTGGAATTACAGATTGTATCTGGAAAAGATAAATACAATTTAAGCATATTGCCAAGTGACACTATAGAATGTTAAGACATTTAAAAATAAACTTCAGTGTCAAAAAAGAAAATTTAAAACATTACAGCCTGATCTTTGCAGAAACAAGTCTTTGGATTTTCGATTACCGCCTCTGCCACGTCCTCAGGTCCTTCCTCTGCAGCCTCTGCCCCACTGGCCTGCAGGTCACTGCTCTCTTTCCCTAAACCATTCTCCTTACCGTGCTCGCCTGTTAAACTACTGCCCCTCTACACTGCCTTTCACCTCCCACCTCTGGAGAAGATCAGCCTGTGTTCTCAATACCATCTCACTGCCTTCCGAAGCAGCTTCCGCCCCTCATCTCCACTGAAGTCCCGATCAAAGGATCATGAGTGGCCTACCGTGACCTTTTCTCAAGTCTCAACCTCTCTGTGGCCTTCACACTACATTAACTTCTCACTCCTGTCCTATCGCCTTTTCAAACTCACTTCCCCTCATGCTCGTGATAGCACTTGTCGAGATTTCCTTCAAACTCAATCCTTCTGTCTCTGTTGCTGCATCCTGGACAGCTCCAAAGGAAACAGGACACGCAAGGTCTCCTCCTCGGCCTCCTTTCCATCCTTTCACTTCACCGCACGAGGAGCAGTTCCCGCCGTGTGGAAGTTCTTCACCCCATCCTTCCATAACTGGTTCCTTCTCATCTGTCAGATCTCAGTTTAAATATCACCACTTTTCAGAGGCCTTCCTTAGTGCTTCTACCTAAATTCGCTTTCTCTTTCCCTACCAAACACACATGCACCATTAGTCTCTAGCATAGCACTTTGTTTCCTTCACAGTACCTATCACAATTTATAATTATGAATATATTCATTTGTTTCTTTCATTCTCCTCAATAAGCACAGAGCCCACAACTATTTTGTTCACCACTGGTACACACCGAAGGCACTTACTAAGTAACTGTCAAATGACTGAATAAATGATCTTATTCCTTCCCATTGCTTCAATTCTTGCTTACATATGAATGGCTTTTAAAACCTATTGCTCCCACAGTCTGTCCCCAGAGTTCCAAATTCATATTTTTAACAGACTGCTGGACATTTCCGTTTGAATGTCACACCACATCTAAAATTCATCATGCCCCAAATTCAACCCATATCCTACCATTTTATTTTCATTACACTATGTTAATATCTCAAACACAACAGATATTACAGTCTGCTTTACTGTTATTTGCATACCATGATGCCTTATTTTCTTTTTTTTTTTTTCCTCTTTCTCCCCAAAGCCCCCAGGTACATAGTTGTATATTCTTCGTTGTGGGTCCACCTAGTTGTGGCATGTGGGACGCTGCCTCAGTGTGGTTTGATGAGCAGTGCCATGTCTGCACCCAGGATTCGAACCAATGAAACACTGGGCCGCCTGCAGCGGAGCGCACAAACTTAACCACTTGGCCACGGGGCCAGTCCCCTGAGGCCTTATTTTCTTATTGGAGTTTGAAGTTACTTGAGACTGTGAACTATGCCGTGTTCATCTGTGTATTCTTCCCAGCGTTTCGCTCAGAGTTTTTTAAAAGGAAATACTGAGAAAATATTTGCTATTAGAGCATTGCTTCCAAGACTTCAAAACCAATCAAAAGTTGAGTTACCTTCCAGCTCCAGGCTCGGTCATTGCTATGGCACCAATACACCTCCCTGCAGTCATCTGGGGGATGAAGTGCTTAATCTGCTCTTCTGAGCCATAGTTTGCAATATAGGGCATGACAATATTTGAGTGAAGACTAAAACCTGGGCCTGTACAATTTGAATATGCTCTTAGAAAGGAAAAAGAAGAAAAGTACAAAATAATTTTAAAGTACAAAATAATTTTGTTCTGTTTTTAGTTTCTTTGACTTTCAATTAAAAAACAACAAAACATTAAAGATCTTATCATGTTATGTGGTAACAGCCTGTCTTCCCCCAAACATATGAAGTTCCTAAGGTTTTTCTCTCTGTTTTTACTATTTTTTTAATTTATGGCTCTAACATAATAATAATACTCTAACAGAGCTCAATGAGCACTTATTTAGTGAATTACAAAATAAAACTTTAAAAAATATTAATCATCTACCACAGTATTACTCTAACACAGCAACAATTTTCACTTTAGCAAATTACCTTTGCCATAGGATATATTCTAACATAGCTGCAGCCATGGTGTAAATTTTGTACTTAGCTGTTTTCTTTTTAATTGATATGACATGAAAAAATCCCTTTTTTTTAATCACAGTTGTCACAATAATACTCAAGTAGCTGCAAAATATTACAAATTGCTAATGTACTGTATTGTACTAATGTACTGTACTTATTGATTCTCCCACTGCTAGACATTTAGATTGCTTCAAATCTGGGGGATTATGATCTAACATGACAATTATTGCAGTACATAGCTGCTTTTTTTCCTATCAAATTATTTTCTTAAGATAAATTCCCCAAAGTGGCATCCTAGATCAAAGAGAAGAAATATTTTCATTTTTTATATGTATCCATATTTTCAAACCTCAAAGCATTTATTGTTCTAATGTAAATGCCACTAATAGTATATGAGTATGTCACTTTCACAGCAACCTTGTCAGCACTGAGTCTTATGATTTTTCATTTTCCTTAACTTTTGTAGATACTCAAAATGATACGGCCAGGTTAATTTAATTTGCATTTGATTGGTAGTAAGGATGAACTTTTTTCATCTAAAAAAACCTATTTGCATTTCCTTTTTGATGAACTGGTTCAAATCTTTTGCCCATTTATCATCTGAAATTGTTATTTGTCCTCAAATATACAACTTTTAGTATATTTGATGGTAATATTTTTCCACTTCTTGGTTCTCTTTCAAATATCTTTTTAAATGAGGAAAATTAACCAAATGGGTCAATTAGAAATGAAGCTATCTCTTTAATTTTCAATAGCACCTATTCTAACAACTTCAAAGGGGATTTTCCTGTCTTTCTACATTCAAAACAATATGCAAGAGTACACAGGTGGTATAATCTTTCATGTTTTACACTGAATTCTCAATCTTATATGAAAATTGGAAAACATTTTTTTCCTCAGTTCAGAACAATGAGCAGTGTGCTTATAAACAAGACTCAATTTCAAAAGTCCCCATACTCACTGCTCCTCCCAGACCACAGCTGCTGCGTACACGTCCCCCCCAACGCCACCATGACGCTCTGCGACGTTGACGCCGAGCAGGCCTTGCTTCCCAGCTTTTTCCCAAAGCTCCCTACTCACTTCTCCAGCTTTCTCCCATCTGCAAATAACAAACATTTTAAAATTAGAAAACCTTTTTTCATATTATTTAAATGGTGATAATTTGAATTTATGAATGATTTTGTACAGGAATGCTCCCTTAATTTAAGATAACTGTTGTTGACATTGGCCATACCCTTGGATCTGCATGATTCTTTTACCCTTTCTCCTCCTTGTTCTCTTCCTTACCTCTTCATAGTTGCCACTTTCTTCCCCTGCCCCTGCTCTTGGCTACTTGCTAGACCTGCAAATTCATCCACTGATATTCATGGGTGTAGGTTCTCTCAGCTGGTACTCTTAGGCTGCAAGCTTAGTTGTGCCACACAGCCGTGGGGATTTGCCCAAACTGTCCCATAAAGGCAACGGCCCTCCACATATTTCCTTAAAGTGCTCAACTAAGGGGACGAGCATATACGAAAGCTGACAAGAAGGGGCAACCTCATCACAGTTTAAGCAGAAACCACAGAAGGGCAGAACCACCTTACAGTATGGCTCCGTCAAACGGACTTCTGAAAAGTTAGATGTTTGAGTAGGATTGTGCAACCTCTGCTTTCCTTCTTTAAAAATAAAAATGAGGAAAAAGATGGCTAGCTGGAGACAGGTAAAGAACCTGAGAATTCCTGTTTTTGCTTTCTGTTATTTTTCTAAGTAGTAGGTGGGTGTAGTTAGTAAGATATGGGACATTTGAAGACACTGATGAAAGGTAAATACGGGTACCTCAAGCAACCTTGAAAGAGAGAGTTTATCATGTGCTGCCTTGGCATATTTGGTCTATCGCCTAAAGCAGCTTTGGAAATATTTTATTATCAACCTCAAATTTGCCAACTTCTCTCATTTTTATTTCAAGTCCTCACCAACAATTTTTCTGGAATAAAATTTAAAATCAGTAAAGAAATAAACAAAAAAGATTCTCCTAGAGTGAAGTATATTACATTTCTTTTGTCTTTAAGAAGCTAGTTGCTTTTTACCAAAGATTAGTTACGTATGGCATCAGAATTTAGCTAGTTTTGGTCATTCTTATCAAGAAAGTATTAATAAAATCTTAATGAAAGCTATTTTTAAATAATTTTTAAAAACAATTCTAATTGCAGTAAAGTATCGGCACTGAGTAAATTTTGGAAACATAGCAAAACCCTATTTTAATAGAAATGACTGTTTTTTGGTCAAAAAAGTACATAATTAGTCATTAATTAATCAACAAATATCCAGTAATAACAATACTTTGAGGTAGCCAATTGCCTACCAAGATTTGCATTATGCTGGCCTTTTGAGCTTTTATGTATTTTAATTCATTCATAAAGCAGCAGAAGAAAGAATATGAAACTGATTAATATTTTGTGGCCACTTATCCAGAATTGTCAAAAATATTACTCTTAGATTGAGTTGCAAATTTTCAAATTTTCATTTTTTTTAAAAGATTGGCAACTGAGCTAACAACTGTTGCCAATCTTCTTTTTCTTTTTTCTGCTTTTTCTCCTGAAATCCCCCCAGTATATAGTTGTATATATTTTTTAGTTGTGGGTCCTTCTAACTGTGGCATGTGGGATGCCACCTCAACATGGCCTGACACCCAGGATCCAAACCAGTGAAACCCTGGGCTGCTAAAGCAGAGTGTGCAAACTTAACCACTCAGCCATGGGGCCAGCCCCTCATTTTTTTAAATTGAGGTATAAATGACATATAAAATTATATTAGCTTCAGGTGTACAACATAATGATTCAATATTTGTATATATTGCGATATGACCACAATAAGTCTAATTAACATCCATCCCATACATAGTTATAAATTTTTTTTTTCCTGTGATCAGGACTTTTAAGATCTACTCTCTTAGCAACATTCAAATACGCAATACAGAATTAACTATAGTCACCATGCTGTACATTCCATCCCCAGGACTTATTTATTTCATAACTGGAAGTTTGTACCTTCTGACCTCCTTCTTATTTTTTAATTGTATATTTTAAAATTCACTTGTAAAACTTAATCTTACAGTATAATTCTGAAGAGCGGTAAGAATGTTTATAAAGCATGAAACACAATATCTTTTCTGCAGAACACACAGCATTCTAGGAAATGATGCTTATTGTACCCCTACTGTACATTAAAGGAAAATGTCCACTTACTCTGCGTGATGAGGAATCACTTCTTCTTGAAAAAACTTCCTTACACTTTCCCGGAAAATGTCATGCTCTGAAGAGAAGATTCTTCTAATTCCTATATCTGTTAATTTTTTAGCAGAAGGAGTTTCTAGACGTTCCTCCCCTCCGGAATGAGAACATCTTCGAAATATATACATTAAGAGAACTCAGTGAATTGTTACTCTTCATATCCAAACTAATGTGACTGAACAACATGGGAAAACCCTGCTTTTTTTCCCCCCGAGACACTTTAGAGGCAGGTAGAAAGAGCCTGAAATTTGACCATCCTGTTCAGATTTGACTACCACTGTTGATAGGCTCTAGCTTACCTGGATGAGAATAAGAAGTAGTTCACCATTGCGGGGGCCTGGCATTGGCCATGTCAAGATATGTCTCTTTGGCATGAGGATTATTTGGGGCTGGTTACTTTTAATAAACTGGGACAGGGAAGGAGGCTCTGAGAGGTGAAACTTGCTTGCCCTTTGTTAGGAGACATTTACATTTGTAAGGATATCTTCTCCATCTGTAAAGGTGTCTCCCTCTCTGTACCAGGAAGAACAGGCTGGGATGACCTTATCTCTAGAAACTCTTAATGCCAAAGGCAAGGACGTAAATCTGCATTTGTTTACTGCACTTGTGTGGTAATCTCCCATGATTGGCTCCCCCTCCACCCACAACATCCTCCTTTGTCTTTAGCTGGATATGATATTTAAGGTGGGGGCTTCAGCGATTTTGGTGAGTTGCTCAGCTTGCCTGAGCCTCTCCCATGTATACATGTTATAAAGCTTTGTTTAATTTTCTCCTGCTATTCTGTCTCATGTGAATGTAATTCGTTCCCTGCCCAGAAGAACCCAGAGAGGGTAGAGGAAATGTCTTCCTTCCCTGCACCATCTATTCAATTCACACTCTACTTCCAAATCCATAAAGAGGGCATCATGCCAGAACCAACCACATGTTTGAGTTGAGGGAAAATAGTGTTCTCACACAATGTGGATTAAATTATGTAAAATACAAATATTACAATCAAATAATACTAAGTTTGCATGTCAGGTACAATGTTTAAGATAATGTAAACTCCCCAAATTAATATTTTATCCAGAATCATACAATTTCAAATGGTAGATGTAGAAGATACAAACTATGTTGATGTTATTGCTACATTACAGAGCCAATCTGGCTGTCAATCAAAATTAGAATGCCCACCAATCTCTGCAAGCATTAGTACGGAATTACTCAAGATCTTTGGAAGCTGACCCGTCAGCCCCCTGCCCCACCCTGAGCTTAAACTGAGACTGCTATGTAGTCCTTTAGTTCAATGCTCTTCAGATTTTTCCCCTGGGATAGTCTTGAAAAGATTTTGCAAACCTGTGTACCACTTTGTACATTTTCATGCTCACATACAAAACACTTTTTCATATACTGCCAACAAACGTTTTTTTGTTTTGCGTGAAATTCTACTTGGGTTTCTCTCTTTCTTAGTTGGACCCTACTTTTTTCTTTACTTTTTCTTTCAGTCTTTGTCCAGAAAAAGATTAGTCTTGTTAATTGGCAATTAGATTGTTTCAATCTTGTTTTCCCCTGAAATGGATTATCTTGTTCTGGTTTATGTACCTTTGCTCAAGGCTGCGGACTGAATTGTGTCCCCAAAATTTGCATGTTGAAGCTCTAGCTCCCAATGCAATCATATTTGGAGATGGGGTTTTGAGGAGGTAATCACAATTAAGTGAGATCATAAAGGTGGGGTCCCAATCTGAGAGGATTGGTGGGTTTATAAGGAAAGAGATCTCTCTGTGCACAATCACCAAAGAAAGGCTCTATCAGGACATAGGGAGAAGGCAGCCATCTACAAGCCAGGATGCAAGCCCTCAGCAGGAACTGAATTGGCCCACACCTTGATCTTGGACTATTCAGCCTCTAGAATGATGAGAAATAAATTTCTGCTGTTTAAGCCATGCAGCGCATGGTATTTTGCTATGGTGGCAAAGCTGACTAAGATACTTAATATACATTTTGTATCATTTTGCTTTAAGTTTATTTTTTATATGCAAATTTTAGTTGAGTTTTATTTGTTAACACAATCTCAGATGTCCCTGAAGTGGTAACATTTAGTTGTGAATAGTATTATACAATTTTTATATCTGGTTTATTTTTTGTCTTCAGAAACATTTTTCTGGTTGCCACTCTGTCATCCAAATCACCTTTTTTTTTTTTTTTTTTTTTTTTGAGGCAGATTAGCTCTGAGCTAACATCTACTGCCAATCCTCCTCTTTTTGCTGACGAAGACTGGCCCTGGGCTAACATCCATGCCCATCTTCCTCTACTTTATATGTGGGACGCCTGCCACAGCATGGCTTAATAAGCGGTGCATAGGTCCATACCCAGGATCTGAACTGGTGAACCCTGGCTGCCAAAGCGGAGTGCATGAACTTCACCACCACGCAACCAGACCAGCCCCAAATCATCATCTTTAATGGTATCTCCATTCACTGATTCAACAAGTACTTTCTGAGCGCCTATTACATGCCAGGCACTGTTCAGGTCACCTGGATACACCAGTGAGCAAAACAAAGATCCCCATCTTCAGGCTTACATTCTAGAAGGGCAGACTGAATAACGCTAAACGATAAAGAAGCACATTATATAATAAGTTAGAAGGGGATAAGTGCCCTGGAAAAGAACAGGAGAGCAGGGATCAGAGTGCGTGTCTGGGCCAAGGCGGGGACAGAGGCCGCAGTATGAAGCGGTGCAGTCAGGAAGGGTTAGCTAGAAAAATGAGACTTGAGCAAATGCTTCAAGATGACAGAGTTAAGCATGTGGATTTCCCGAGTAAAGGAATTTTAGGACAGGGATACCATTAGAGCAGAGGCTGTATGCAGGATGGTACCTGACCTGTTCTAGAGAGAGCAAGGAGGCCAAGTGTGGATGGAGGGAACTGAGCAATGAGAAGAGTAGCAGATGAGGTCAGAGATAACAGGGAACCGGGACGTGGAGGGGCCTTGCAGACCACTACAATGTCACATCAAACAGACCAAAATTTACTATATCCCATAACTGAAGTGATTGGTTCCAACTTCTTGCTCATAGAAATAAAACTATAATGCATACAGCTTTTCCATACTTGGGACTCTTCCTTAAGGAAAAAAGTGTGCTGAGACTTGAGACTAGAAAGCTGAGGCTTTAAGACACTAAAGCATTTGTCAAAATAATTAGTAAATAATAGAGCAAAATTTACATTCAAGTGTGCCTGCATCTTAAAATTTTATATCCCATGTTATGTTAAGGAAACCTTCCTAATATTTGTAAGTAAAATACACCAAGACACAGAAAAGTGAAAGAAGTGCCAGAAAGAATAACGACTTTCAGGTCAGTCAAAGGTGTTCAAGAGAGAACATGCAGAGGGAAGAAAGTCAGATTTGGCAGCAAGTTTGTGGGAACAGCCATTTCTTACTTTAAAGACAAGGAATCTGCACCCAATGAACTGGCCCTTTTCCTCTCTAGAGCCCAGGAAATCTGTCCTGAATAAACTGGCTATTGATTTTCTGAGGCAAAACTGCTGCTAATCTAACAGCAGGCTTTCATTATTATTTTTAAAAGCCTCATTAACATTATAAAAGGGACACAGTCTCCACCAACACCTTCAGCAACACTTGGAAGCTGGTTATAAATACACCATCTTGGACCTTACTCCAGACTACTGAATCAGACTGTACTTTAACATCCTTGAGTGATTCACACCCACATTAAAGTTTAAGAAGGCTGTTATAATAAAACTATTCAGAGGGGCCCTCAGTGCCTCCTTTTTCCAATATTCTCTACATGAGAGTAGATTTTCTTCCTATCCTTCAACCAAAATAACTTATCCCAACAGACGATGTAGAAGCAGACAGGAGAATTAGGCTGTCTTCTACTAAGCCAGACATTAAGGGATCTGCAAAAATGTAAAACAATGATACTCTTCTTATTTTTTCTTTGGAAAAAATTATTTTTCATGAAGATGTTATTTATGTTAATATGTAATGGACTTCTTAGACTTATTATGGTTACTTTTTTTTTTAAGATTTTTAAATTTTTCCTTTTTCTCCCAAAGCCCCCCAATACATAGTTGTGGGTCCTTCTAGTTGTGGCCTGTGGGATGCTGCCTCAGCACGGCTGGATGAGGGGTCCATGTACACACCTGGGATTCGAAAGGGCGAAACCCTGGGCTACTGAAGCAGAGCGCAGGAACTTTACCACTCGTCCTTGGGGCTGGCCCCTATTATGTTTACTTTTTTTTTTTTCTGCTTTATCTCCCCAACCCCCCACCCCCCGCCCTACACAGTTGCATATCTTAGTTGCATGCCCCTCTAGTTGTGGGATGTGGGACGCTGCCTCAAGGTGGCCTGACGAGCGGTGCCATGTCCGCGCCCAGGATCCGAACCCTAGGCCGCCGCAGCGGAGCGCGCCAACTTAACCACTCGGCCACGGAGCCGGTTCCATATTATGTTTACTTTTAAGTAAACTAAATATTTGTAAAATTTCTCAGTTTTGTAGATATCTGTTGATATCAATATCGATAGACACAACTCACATAAACAAAAAATCTTTGGGATCCTCTAATTTCAAGAGCACGATGGAGTCCTGATACCAAAAAGCTTGAGGATCACTGTCTTACGAAGCTCTGAGCAGAGCTTAGAAAAGCGCGTGTACCCTAAAGCCAAGTCACCTCGGGGAGGCCTCCCCAGCCCTCCTTGGAGCAGAAGGCGCTGTCCCCGCTCGCTAGGCATCTTAGAGCACAGCCCAAAGCTGCAGTGAGCAATTTATCCGACTTGTTACCCTCTCAAATAGCGAGTCCTCAGGGCTGCCAGTTTATCATGTGCCATTGGGCAGCTTTCGATCTTAGAGACACTGCTTAAGTCACTGAGCCACTTAGCAGCTCTCCACTAATTCCTCTGCATTTAATGATTAAAGCTTTTGTCACTAAATCTCCAGTTAGCGTCCTTGCCGGATGGGGCCGTCCGCCCAGCTCGGCAGGTCAGCCTGCGGCGGGCGGGCACGGTCTCAGGTCCGCGCGGCGCGGAGACCGCTCCCCCTAGACCGAGGCCCCGCTCGCCCGCCCGGCTCTGTGCAGGGGGCTCGCGGCTCCCGCGCCAGGAGACAGGGGCAGCCGCCGGCCCGCCGCGCCCCGGGAGGCCGGGAGGGAGCCCGCCGCGCGCCGCGCCCGGGAGCGGGGGGAGCCGCGGGCCCTGCGGCCGGGGGGCACTCACCGCGCGGGCAGAGGACGCAGGGCCCACCCGCCGGGCCGCAAGCGCAGGCAGCCGCGGAGGAGGCGCGCGGCCATGGCGGGGACGGGGCGGCCGCGAGTCCTTAGTGACCCGCCAGGAGCCCAGCTGTCCGCCTGGCTCGCGCGGCCCCGCCCTGGTGGCGCCCGCCCCGGGGGCCGAGCCAGACGGGCCACGGTACGCGCAGTGGGCGGGCGGCGACACGCCCGGCTGGCGTCCTATCGCCCGGAAGACTGAACCCGCAGAGCGGTGACCGCCGCAGCAGTCTTCCGTGTTCGGCTCAGCCGCCCTTTCCGAGCCGCGGCGAGAAGCGGCTGTGCGCGCCCGAGCCTCCCGAGGGAGCGAGCACAGGCCCGTGGAAAGTTAGCTGAGGTGTGCTCTGCAACGTCGGGAGGTGACTGACTTCACGCGGACAGCTGTGCAAACACTGCTTTCAAAGAGTTGTGCTATTGTCATTCTTTCCTTGCAGAAATTAGTGTCCGCTTCCTGGAAAAAAAGATTCAACTATATTTAAAAACTTCAGTTCTCCAATAATATTTCATTTGAATTCATCTTGCCATTTCCTGTTTCTTCATTCATCAAATGCTGTTTTATAATCTACATTTCAGTTGAATGAAGTCTGAGACATTGCGATTTACGGATTTCGTTTTTTGGTAAAAGGAAATCTGCGCAGGCGGTTAACTCGTTTGGGGTCTGCAGAGCACATTTCTGCAGGACTTGAGGGCATTGTAATAGTCAAGGACAGTTATCGAGGGCCTGAAACGGTTCAAGCGAAAAAGACGTTTTGTGTGAGAAATCAAGAAATAACTAACAATGCAGAATATAAAAAAGAAGATTAAAAGAAAAAGTTTCCTTCCAAACAGAAGCATGTGAGTATCAGTTGGCAGGGGGAGCGCAGGGCTCTGGACAGGCTTGCTAGAATTCTGGACTTGCTGGCTGGCAGTCTTACCTACCTGGACCATTAGGAGTTTGTGTTGTCGACGAACCAATCTATAAATGAAAATTTGGGTGAGTTTATTCCGAGCTTAAATTTTAGGATTATAACCCGGGAGAGTCTTTCCACAAAGGAACAGAGCACTCCAAAGAAGCGGGGGTACACAGGATGGTTATATACCCTCAAAGAGGGTGTTTCACATATGATTGAAATGTCCCTCCCACAATAGTCACAAGATTGCCCTGTGGGCACAGCACTTGATGGACACAGCAGGTAGTGGGTCTGCTGTCTTGGTGGGTGTAGCAGGAGGCAAGTCTATTGTCTCCAGCTGGGCGGTCCCAGGTGAGCACAGCAAGCAGCTTCTAGCCTAAGGAAAGACTCTTAATCCTTAAGGAGACACCAAATTGGGAGGGGGAGGAAAGTTGCACCTTTATCTCAAGGGCCTTTTGCTCTTCCCATAGGGAATCTCTAAAGCAGATATACAATGCCTGCTCAACAGCCTCGGGCAGGCCCTTTTAGAAAGACAAGGTCAGGCTGAATTAGGTTTATACCAAATGGCTTCCTCATATTCTCCAATATATCCTATTACTTGCCATTTTTATTTGTCAGTGTCAGGGTATTTACTAGCTTCATGGGACCAAACTCTTTTTCCAGATCAAGTAACCTGCTAGTATGGGGCAATAAGAGACCCTTCTCTGCATGGTCTTGCTAAGCCACTGAAAAATGAAGATGACAATAAGACGCTATTTCAGTGTGCCTGAGTGGTCTGAGAGTCACTCCAGCAGCAGCACTTGCTGAATCAGAGTCTCTGACGATGAGGTCCAGATATAGTTAACACGTCTCACAACGGATTTTGTTTTGCAGTCTTGATTCACTTTATTTTTCTTGTATAAAAACACTATGTGGCAGCCACAGCTACAGCTTGGATGCTCTACACCGAGACTCTGCTGTGGGTCTTGACTAGTGGGTCTTGACTAGAAGGTCAGTGAACTTCTCTTAGGGAGATTCGTGAAGACCATCTCTTTCCAGAGTGGTGGGATGAGAGCTGTGGATCTTGGAGAGGGCAGCAAAGGGGGCCTTGGCAAAGTTGCCCAGGGTGGCAGCACAGCCTCTGGCCTTGGTGTAGCAGTTGTCCGTACCACTCATCCTCAGCAGCTCCTTGAGCCCAGGTGCCGGG
Organism: Equus quagga; assembly: GCF_021613505.1. Lineage (NCBI taxonomy): Eukaryota > Metazoa > Chordata > Mammalia > Perissodactyla > Equidae > Equus > Equus quagga. Next base: position 176,619 of record NC_060271.1, read on the forward strand.
ATGATGCCAGTGCCTCCAGGGGCGTCGATGAGGCACACCAGCACAGAGACCCCAAGAGGTGTCTGTCACCTTGCAAGGGATGATGTGGGGCTTGCCAAACTTGATCCACTTGTGGCCTCGCCACCCTGCGTCTATGGAGTTGTGGGCCAGGACGGTGGCCCAGTGCATGGCAACGGCTACCTCCCTGGAGCACTTACCACCCAGACCAACATGGCCATTGTAGTCCCTGATGGTGACAAATGCTTGAACTTGGTCTGCTGGCCAGTGCAGGTTTGCTTTTGTAGGGGCCTAATCTTCCAAACCTTGTCTTTGAGGGCTGTCTCCAGAACAAGGTTGGTGACCTCAGACTCTTTGATGGGGAGAAGAGATAGACCTCCTGCAAGGACTTTATCTTCATGTCCTGACCATGAGGCCCAGCTTAGTTATGAGGAGCCACCTCTTGTCCTTGGCTTTGCCTCAGAGAGCTCTTTGATGTCAAGCCCTGCCCAGACCATGTCCCTTCAACCCTATTGTGTATTTCCTAAGAACAAAGGAGTTTTCTTAACAACTCCAGCACAGCTATCAAATGTAGAAATTTAACCATGATATAATATTCTTTTTTTTTTTTGAGGAAGATTAGCCCTGAGCTAACATCTGCTGCCAATCCTCCTCGTTTTGCTGAGGAAGACTGACCCTGAGCTAACATCCGTGTCCATCTTCCTCCACTTTGTATGTGGGACGCATCCCACAGCATGGCTTGCCAAGCAGTGCCATGTCTGCATCTGGGATCCGAATCAGGTTAATAGAATCTGCTTCTGGAATATTTTCAAGTCAGCTTCAAGTGGACTTTTATACAAAGGTCATTAGAACACTCAAGAGGACACAGAGCTGGGTTTTTTATCATGTAGTATGAACTGTTTTGTGCTTGCTTGCAAATACATGTTTAATACATTCTGTACAAGGGGTAGAATTTGGTCTGAGACTTGCTTTTATTATAACCTGTCGTCAAAGTGTGAGGAAATGGACAAGTTTCACCAGTCTCAAGTACTGGTGGTTCTACCTCTACTCTTTTTCAGACATTGCTTTCTTTACATTCCCACTATCCCTGAAGGAGGCTGGGCTTGTGCTGTTGCCTGGCATTGGGCCCGGCATTGGTCACAGTGCTGGGTGTGTAGCTGGAAGCTGCAAAGCCGAGGACAGTGGCTGTACCAGAAGGGAATACAGCTAGGGTGGCAGCAAAAGCTGACCAGGTGCTAGTATGGGTGCCCAAGGTGGAAGGTGTGGGTGATGAATCCCCAAAAGCTGCCCATGTGGTGCTGCCCAAGGCTGGCTGGCCTGGAGCAGTAGTTGGAGCCCAGACTGGCACTGGAGCTGCCAGTTGTCCTTACTGGGGAGAGCTGTAAATGGTGGTGGCTCCGAGCTGCTGCCCATCATGGGCCCCAGATATGGGCTGGGCAGTGGTTCCAGGCTTAGCAGAAAGTGTCAGAGTTGGGGTGGGGCTGCAGAACCTCTGTGCCAGCAGCTGGTGGTGACTGTGACTGAGGCTGTGCTGTCCCTGGGGGCATCTGGAGGGCCTGGGCAGAAGGGAAGAAGCTCTGACAGGAGCCATGGGGAGGCCCTGAGAGGAGAGGCTAGGGGAATGAGTGGTGTCCCTGGGGGTGACCTCCATGTCAGAAGCTGGCTGGGGAGTCAGGCCTGCAGATATGCTGGAATTGAGAGGAGGAGTGATTGGCAGGCCGGTGGAGAGAAGGGCACTGGGATTAGTGAAGAGGGGTGGGTCTGTAAGGTGAAGACAGGAGAGTCTATGCACATGGGTGTGGGAGACTCCATTCTGGAGTTGCTGGGAGCTGCCGGGGGAGCAGAACTGGCACCTGCTGTGACTGAAGCCTTGGGTTGCACATGGCCTCCTCCCCCCATTCAGAGGGGGCCCCCACATGGGCTTCAGCATGGAAGGGGAGGGGATGTTGCAGCAGCTGCAGGGGCAGGCCAGTCAGAAGTTGGGCTTCTGATCGCACACTCCATGCCTGGTGTGGGGGCGGGAGCAGGGGCGGAGGGGTTCGGGGACCTAGCAGACAGGTCAGCCCTGCCTGATCCTGGGGAGGCAGCAGGGGTCAGCAGGGTGCACAGGGCTGAGGCAGTGAGTATGAAGAGGAGCCTGGAAGGGGCTCTGAGAGAGAAGAGAGGTATGGTGAGCTGTGTCTCCTCCGAGGTAGAGGATGCCCAGTACTGTCCGCTCTATCAGAGTCCAGGACGGCCACAGGGCCCAGGAAGTCCCAGATCTTCCTGCGTTTCTCCAGCTGTGGGTCATGCTGGGGGCTGGAGGGATGGGCTGATGGAGGAGCAGTCCCTGCAGCAGGCAGGGGGACAGCACAGGACGGCTGCATGGCATCGCAGTCCCAGGTGACCTTGGTCTCACCCTGCAATGCGCTGTTGATGCGCTGGAGCGCTGCTTCCTTCTCCAAGTCTAGATCTTCAGCAGTGACTCAAAAACCCAGCTCGGGGTGGTAGCAGCCTCAGAGGGTTCCCTCACCCGTGTGGCCCCAGAGGAACCTTGCATATTCAGGACCTGCAACTGTCAGGTGTGGGTGAGCAGTTCCTCTGGGTTTGTGTCTGCCCTGTTGTTGCCTCTGTATCCTTTGCCTGCTGGGTCTTTCTCTGGGAACGCTCTGAGGCTGCAGAGGGAGACCAGGACCCTCCTCGCTCACTTTCTTTGAGGCCCTCTGGGGCAGCCAGGTGTGGGATGTGACTGGACCCCTCCTCCTCTGCACTGGCGGGAACCCTCAGGGGGAGCTATATGAGCTCATGATGGCATTTCATTTGGGGCTGGAGCTCATACAGGAGGTCTGGGATTTCTGGTTGGATCTGTCTTCTGAGCTTGTGGTGTGGACATTTCTTTGCAGAGGCCCGGGCCCGGTCACAAAAGAACAGAGGCCTCCCTGGGCCCCCAGGGACCTGAAAGTGGGCTGTGCACCCTCAGTGCCATCAGGGCCCCTTTCCTGATTGGCCTGCCTCTCTGTAACTGCCTGGTCATCTTCTTGTTTTGGAATCTATTTCCCACTCTCTCCAAGGCCCCCAACAGTCTTCTCTGTGCAGCCACCTTGGGCACACCTGGGTGTTGTGGGTGGCATTGGGGTGACTCCCTGCTCCTGGACCACAGAGTGAGGCCTTGCCCCCAGCAGATGCTGAGCTGCAGGATGTCTTGGAGGTGTGAGCAGACAGCACCACCTTCCTCTGATGGCAGGCCTACAGATGGAGGTCAGGACCCCAGAAAAAAGGCAAGGTCTACAGGATCATGGAGCATCCTTTCAGAGATGCTATGAGAAAGCATGGATGCAAGGTCACTGGACACCTGTGGGATGGCCTGGGAGTAGACCCAGGGTCAGGGACAGCTGGGCACCCCGGCCAGCCAAGGGAAGTCAGTGGGCACAGTGAGCGGACTGGAGGTGGCCATGCCCTCCTGTCAGTTGCTGGACCCCAGTGCCCGGGGCAGGGCTGAGGGGCACAGCCTGCCCACGGAACAGTGCATAGAGAACTTGGGGGAGGTCTGTCCTTCAGTGGAGATCTGGGCTCCGAGGTTCTCCTTCAGCTGCCAGCTGGGCCAGTGCCAAAGTGCGTGTCGTGTGGCCTGTTGCTGGGATGCAGCCTTGGAATGTGTGAGGGAAGAACGGGCTCATGCGAAGATTCTGGAGGGAAGGGTGTGTGTGCAGAGGACTTGGGAGGACCTGGGGTGGGACGTACTCCTGGGAAGGTAACCAAGAGAAATCACTTGTCACAAAAACTGTGTGTGCTAAATGTCTGCTGCCTTATTAAAATTTCCTCGCATAGGACTATTGAGGTTGTCCAGTTTTTCTTGAATGGATTTGTAACGATTTTTAGTTGTCCTGGGAATAACATTGTGTATATGAATTGTTCCACAGTTTAATTAGACTTAGCATTTTAGCAGTTAAACAAAATGTTGAAGCCCTATAGCCACACAGATTCTTCTACCTTCCACTCTGTTAGAGATGTCACACATGTCACCTTTATATGATTTGAATGCCACCCTCTGAGACTGTGGTGTACTTTTTTCATTCAAAAGTCATATGTGTATTAAATAATTTAAGAGGAGAGAAATAGGCCCTCACTGTTATCCAGAGATGACCATTTCTGTTGCCCTTCCTCTGTTCCTGAGGTTGCAGGCTGCTCTGTCATTTCACCTCAGCCTGAAGAAGTTCCTCTCACACAGTATTTTATAGAAAGTTGTCTGGTGTTGAATTCTCCCAGGTTTCGCTCATCTCCATCAGGTTTGGTTTTGGTTTTGGTTTTGGTTTTGGTTTTGTTTGGGTTTCTTTTCAATCCTTAAGTTGATCTTTGTTCCATATCATATCTTGGCATTGACCTGATTGTTTCCTTGCAGGAATATTTTTCAGCCACTTGTACATTTTGTAAGGATTAATTTATCTGAAACTAGAGAATGTAACCTGTGTGTCCACATAACGATGACATAGAGACTGCAGGGTAGTACATGGTGCTCAGAGCACGTGGAGGAGTGAGCTCCCTGGCCTGCCTCTCTGCGTGTGAAGTGACAGCGACATCTCCCATCCTGGACACATGAGGATGTCTCATCCCGACCGGGCGATGGCGTTCACAGCAACCCATGCCTGTTACTACAACTGTTAGTAGTATACTTTCTTATACTTTAGAAAACATCTGCCCTTTGATAGTCACTGTGGATCAGCTTTTCAAGGAGCCAGTGATGCTGTGAACCTTAATGAGTGATATCTTTGTTCTCTTTCATAAGTTTGTTCCCTGGGATTAATTTGTGCATCAGATTTTCAGTCATGTTTTTTGTTGAATAAAATGTGTGCAATCAAGAAAATTGGTTTGTTCTAAAAATAGCATTTGTGCACATATTTCAAAAACAAAAGAGGTCATATTCACCAATTCTCTCCTTTCCCACTAGCACCACAGTAAGATCCCCTTTCCCAGCCTCTCTGCTGTTCAGTATGTGGCCATGCAGTGTGGTCCTCAGCAAGGAAATGGGGTGGGTGTGATATTGGCCGTGTATGGGCCCAGGCCATAGAAACGTGCCCCAAAATGTGCCACATATTTCCCCTTTACAACTCAGTCGAATAAACCCAAGGAGCATACCCAGAGTTGAAGCCACATATTGATGGTGGCAAATCCACAAATTGAAGGTAGCTGGGTCCCTGAGTCTCTGGTTGGAGGAAAATCAAAATGTGAGAAAGTACCTTTGAAATATGTTAGAGGAATGTGTCGACAAAAATAATCTATAACCAATCTATAAATGAAAATTTGGGTGAGTTTATTCTGAGCTAAAATGTGAGGATTATAATCCGGGAGAGTCTTTCCACAAAGGAACACAGCACTCCAAAGAAGTGGGGGTATACAGATGATTATATACCCTCAAAGAGGATGTTTCACATATGATCGAAATGTCCCTTTTACAATAGTCATGAGGCTGCTCTGTCAGCACAGTGATTGATGGAAACAGCAGATAGGTCTGCTGTCTCGGTGAACACAACAGGGTGACAGGTCTGTTGCCTCGAGCTGGGTGGTCACAGATGAGCACTGCAATCAGCTCCCAGCCTAAAGAAAGATGCTTAATCTTTAAGGAGATGCCAACGTTGGGAGGGGGAGGGAAGTTGCACCTTTACCTCAAGGGCCTTTGTTCTTGTCATAGGAAATGTCTAAACAGATATACAATGCCTGCTCAATGGCCATGTCAGGCCCTTTTGGAAAAAACAAAGTCAGGCCAAATTAGGTTTATACCAAATGGCTTCCTCATATACTCCCATATCTCCTATTGCTGGCCATTTCTATTCGTCAAATGTAAAGCCTTAACAAGACATAGGAATGACAAATTGAAATGGTAAGCAATAGGATATATGGGAGTATATGAGGAAGCCATTTGGTATAAACCTAATTCGGCCTGACTTTGTTTTTTCCAAAAGGGCCTGACATGGCCATTGAGCACATGCATTGTATATCTGCTTTAAGACATTTCCTATGGCAAGAACAAATGGCCTTAAGATAAAGGTGCAACTTCCCCCCACATTGGCATTTCCATAGGGATAAGCATCTTTCCTTAGGCAGGAACTGATTGCTGTACTCACCTTTGACCACCCAGCTCACCTGTGACCACCCAGCTCGAGACAGCAGACCTGCCACCCTTCTGTGTCCACCAAGACAGCAGACCTACCTGCTGTTTCCATCAATCACTGTGCCAACAGAGCAGTCTCGTGACTACTGTAAAAGGGACATTTCAATCCTATGTGAAACATCCTATTTGGGGGTATATAACCACTCTGTGCACCCCACTTCTTTGGTGCCCTTTCTTCCTTTGGGAAGAAAGGCCCCGGGCCATGGTCCTCAGACTTCAGCTCAGAATAAACTTTCCCACATTTTCATTTATAGATTGGTTATGGATTATTTTCATTGACAGGAATATACTTTCTGATGTAGAAAATAAACAACAAAAAGTAAAGAGATGTGCAATGCAGAATCTACAGATGAAAATATCAATCTTTATGAGAAAAAGGCTTATAATTAAAAAAATTATAGATATTTTAATTTCACCCTTTGAACAGAGATATATAAAATTGAACTAAATGCCTTCAGATTTTGCATTTTAATAGGAAAAAATTTATTTGCAGTGAAGGTAACTAATTTACCAAAAGCAGCCACTGTCTTGGCTCTTTAATATCGTGAAGCTTTAAATTCTAATATATTTCATCTTAAATGGTCTTAACCAGCATGCCATGGCTGGTATTTTAAAAATCATCCTTGTGTTTGGATCCTGTGATTCACAATATTTCCTTATCACATTCTCATAAAAAATTTGGTAGTGGCCTGGATTTATTATTTTTTTTCCTTTTTTTTTAGGAAGATTAGCCCTGAGCTAACTACTGCGAATCCTCCTCTTTTTGCTGAGGAAGACTGGCCCTGAGCTAACACCCATGCCCATCTTCCTCTACTGTGTATGTGGGATGCCTACCACAGCATGGCTTTTTGCCAATCGGTGCCATGTCCACACCTGGGATCTGAACCGGCAAACCCCAGGCCACCAAGAAGCAGAATGAGTGAACTTAGCCACTGCACCACCGGGCTGGCCCCTGGATTTATTATTTTTAACAATACTAGTCATGCTGATTTTCACATTGATTGTAAGCAAGGGGAGAGACCTTCTAATAAGCGTGCATCATTACACATAGTCCGGATTTCTCCTTGAGAGTTTTCTTAACAACTTCCACTTGGTTGACAATATCATCCCGTCATGCTAACTGCATAAAAAGTCTGTAACCTATTTGCACCAAGATGCTTCTGATTTAAGCATGGTGTGTTGCCTAATATGATTTTATATTAAATACGAATACATAATATTTGAATTTTTATGTATTATATACAAATATTTTTTCTTATATATATGTGCACACATATATTAGTACTTGCTAAGTGTCATTAATTTGCACAAACAGTGGCTGATTGGGTCTGATCTTGATGACCATTGAGTAGTCTTGCATATTAAAGTACTTTTTAGAATAGACATGAGAATATCCCATCTGCTCATTGAATTCAAAAAACATGTTTGTCCTTTGTTCAGTATGTTAAAGGTTACCATAGTTTAATTCATGGGAGCAGAAATTTTGTCCATGACGGTTATGAGCTGAACAAGGCCAGATTTGGCATCATCAGATTCAGTGGAGGAATAATGGCTTCTCCCTCTTTGTTCACCTGCCATAGTTGCACCTGGATAATATCTGTGACCGTGAACGTTTTTGTGTCAACAATTACCTTTTTCCAGTTTACTATTAATTATCTAAGGGACATCAGATCCATTTTTTCTTTCATTTCAATACAATCAACGTCTCTCCTCTGAGGTGATGGCGGCATTCTTCACGTGAGCACATACCTGTCCTCTGACGTGTTTGTTCATGATGGGCTGCTCCTCTTGTACAATCAGAAGGCACAGAAAAGTACTTACTTTTTATATTCTCAGCTGAATTTCAGATCTAACCTGATCTCTTAGGAGCACTACATATATTTTTTTGAATTGTATGAAACACTTAGGGACAGATCTCTTTTTATCTTTATCTACATTGTTAGCTGTATGGACATGATAATGATGTGTAAGTTGAACTAAATGAGGAAGCATTCCAGGGTTTGAGCTTAGAGTAATTCCGTGTCAACTTTTAAGACGTAACTTATTTCTGGCACAAAATATAGCAACATCTAAAGTCACTTGCAGGATGGTCTGCCATTTTTGGTTCCCTGATTTTGTCACTTTCTGCTATCACCTGGGAACCAGGGAGTTTTAATTTTTCCTAAACATCATGACTAGAAAACATCATGAAGAAACATTGAATCTTCGTGGTCACAAGTTCTATTCTCATTATTCTAATCTGAATATTTGACTTGCACATACTTGATTCATTCTATTAATGCTGAAATGTAAGCAAGGAAACAGAGTAAGAACAAACATCCTTGGAATAAGTGAGTCGGTCAGTGAACCATTAGTCATTCTGTGGTTTTTTATGAAGGGAAGGATTCGCTGTGAGCTAACATCTGTTGCCAATCTTCCTTTTTTTTCCTCCTCAAAGCCCCCAGTACCTAGCTGTATATTCTAGTTGTAGGTCCTTCTAGTTCTGTGTGAGCCACCACCACAGCCTGGCAGCTGACAGACAGGTGGTGATGTTCCACCACCAGGAAGCGAACCCAGGCTGCCGACACGGTGAGTGCCGAACTTTAACCACTAGGCCATCAGGGCCAGCTCAAGTCATTTTCTGTTTTTTTAAAAACTGCTGTTTTGAATATGTTCAGGCATGAAGTGAAATAGACTCATTAAAGTCTGAATCCTGCCTTACATTGATGGTGATGAGCTTTTTAGACAGTGAATCTAGGACACAGCCATACCAGTAAAACAAAAACAAACTCCAAATAATATAACATATAAATAATTATGCATAGGTGCATTAATAATTTAACATAAAATATGTAAAATAGGCGCTTATGGAAATTTTGTGTTATTCTGGGTTATTTACTTCTTTATGTCATAAATCCTATTTTTAAAAAGCAAAACAACTGAACTAGGTTTCAGGGGAAATTAATAGTAATTACTAGTAAGACAATTTAAAAATAATGTTAGAAAAAAATATAAAAGTGTTGTTTAGTGCATTTTTACTTTAAAATAGCTTCACTTTATGGAAGATTGGAAAGATGGCCCAGGGTTTCCCAGTCACCTGTGGTTTCCTGTCTTGCTGCCATCTCACAGCATCGTGGTGCATTGTAACAATGAGCTGATGCTGATACATTATTTTTAACTATAGTCTTTTTTGCCCCAGATTTTCCTGGTTTCACCTTTCTCTCCTCTAAGATCTCATTCAGGACACAACATCACATTTAGTAGTCACGTCTCCTTAGATGCTCTTGGTGGTTAGAGTTTCTGAGACTTTCCTCATTTTTAATGGGCTTGACAGTTTCGAGAATACCTGTCAGGGATTTCAGAGAGTGTTCTCCAGTTGGGCTTTACCTGATGTTTCCCTCATGATGAGCCTGGAGTCACGTGTCTTTGAGAGGAAGGCCACAGAGGGCAAATGTAGTTCACACTCCTGCTCAGGGCCACATGCTCCGAGGTGACTCCTGACCGTTGCTGCTAACCTTGATCACCTGGCTGAGTTAGGGTTTCTCAGGTTCCTCCATGTAGGTTGCTCTTCCCCCAGTCCATTCTGTTTGTGCTTTTTGGAGGGATGTCACCATGTGCAGCCCACATTTAAGGAGGGGGAGTTATGCTCCACCTCCCTGATGGCTGATCCAGGTCAGTTATGTGGGGTTACACCTGAGAGAGTCCTGCTCTCCCATATTTGTGTATCTATTCATTTTTCCAGAAAGTATCTGTAAAATAGACAATACATTTATTAAGAGAAGCTCCACCTCAGTAGTGATGAAAGAGACTGGATCCAACCATCTGTGCCTGGAGTGGTATCTGGCACAGAGTCTGTGCTCAATACATACGGTGGATGAATAAGGCTGAGAAGATGTGAGGAGAGCACACATAGTGTGCACAGTGGCAAAAAAGACTCCAGGCAGAGGAAGAGCAAGGTAAAATGTCACACAGAAGGGCCATCCCTGGCTGCTTTGAGGACCATCGGGAATTCTGTGTCCTTGGAGTTAAGTGAGCAAAGGAGAGAGTCCTGAAGGATGTAGACAGACTTGTCAGCCATCCTAAGGACTTTGGCTTTTACTCTGGGAGAAATGAGGAGCTCGTGGAGGGTTGTAAGAAGAGGAGGGATGATGTCTGACTGTCTCTGGCTGCTGTGCTACAAGTGGACTGAGGGGCAAAGGCAGGAGTGGGGGCCAGTTAGGAGACTGCCGTAGGAACCTGGCAGGAGCTGAGGCCGGGTTGTTAGCCGTGGAGAGGGTGATGAGTGTTCAGATTTTAGATGTGTTTTTGCAGGTAAAACCAGGGCCAGTTTCATGGGTGTGATGCCTGTGCTGTCACACAGGTCCTTTGCTCAGAACTGCCCAGGCTTGGTTTCATGCTCTGCTGTCACTATATTGGAGTTTTTTCCTCCTCCAGCTTTATTGAGATACAATTGACATATAACAGTGTGTAAGTGTAAGATGTACAAAATGATGATTTGATGTACATAAATGTTGTTAAATGATTACCACAATAAGGTTCATTCACTCCTCCATCCCCTCACGTAATTACCATTTTTTTGTGGTGAGAACATTTCAGATCTACTCTCTTAGCAACTTTCGAGCATTTAGTACAGTATTGTTAACTATAGTCACCAAGCTGTAATGTTAGATCCCCTAGAAGTTATTCATCTTATAACTGGAAGTTTATACCCTTTGACCAACATCTCTTCATTATCTCTACTCCCCCACCCCCATCCCAGCCCCTGGCAACAACCATTGTGCTCTCTGTTTCTATGACTTTGGCTCTTTTATATTCCGTATATAAGTGAGATTATACAGTATCTCTCTTTGTCTGACTTATTTCACCTAGTATAATACCCTCAAAGTCCATCCTTATTCTTACAGATGGCAGCATTTCCTTCTTTATTATGCCTGAAGAATATTTCATTTTATTATATACCCCATGTTCCATATTCGTTATTCAGTCAATGGACACTTGGGTTGTTTCCGCGTCTTAACTATTGTAAATAATGCTGCAATGAGCTACGAGTGCAGGTATCTCTTTAAGATCCTGATTTCATTTCCTTTGGATATGTACCCAGAATGGGATTGCTGAATTACATGGCAGTTCTACTTTTAATTTTTTAAGGTGTGTAATGTGTTGATTTGAGCCGTTTATGTATTGCAGTATAGTTACCACCATAGCTTTGGCTAACATCTCTATGGCATCACAGAATTTTATTTTTGTGGCAAGAACATTCAAGATCTAGTTTCTTAGTTATTTTGAAGTATATAATACAGTATTGTCTGTAATCATTGAGCTGTGCATTAGATCTCTAGAACTTACTCATCAAGTTGGTACCCTTTAATAATATTTCCCCAATTCCCCCACCCTCTAACCCCTGGTAACCGCCATTCTATTCTCTCTGTCTATGAGTTTGGCTTTTTTAGATTCCATGTGTAAGTGATATCATTGTCTTGTCTTTCTCTGTCTGGCTTATCTCACTAAGCATAATGCCCTCAAGGTCCATCCATGTTGTTGCAACTGGAAGAATTTCCATCCTTCTCATGGCTGAGTAATATTCTTATATTCACACACACACACCCCATTTCATCCATTGATAGGCACTCAGGTAGTTTCCATGTCTTGGCTGTTGTGAGTAATGCTGCAATAAACATGTGAGTGCAGCTATCTTTTCAATATTCTGTTTTTATTTCCCTTGGATATATTACTGGGGCATATGGTAGTTCTATTTTTAATTTTTTGAGGAACTTCCATACTGTTTTCCATTGTGACTGAACCAACCAGCAGTACACAAGCTTTCCCTTTTCTCCACATCCTTACCAACACTTATGTCTTGTCTTCTTGATCAGCCATTCTAACAAGCATGAAGTGATACATCATTGTAATTTTGACTTGCATTTCCCTGATGATTAGTGATGTTGATCATTTTTTCATGTACCTATAGGCCATTTAGATGTCTTCTTTGGAAAAATGTATATCCAATTTCTCTGCATGTATTTTAATTTATTATTTTTTTGGCTATAAAGTTGTATGAATTCCTTATATATTTTCTATATTAACCCCTTATTCAATATATGGTTTAAAAATATTTTCTCCAAGAGAGCATGACATCAGCATCATGGCAGAGTGAGCTTGTCTGGGACTCTCTCCCTTCCAACATACAACAAAAAGGAGGAACCATATTCCTAGAGAAAATAGACTAATAGCACAGGAATCCTTGTAGAGTCACAGCAGCCAAACAACGGAGGGTGGAGAGGCTGGAGCCCCCCTTGGAGGAGCTGGAATGGGGTAAGAGAGAACTTTGCTCCCTCCCCTAAAGACTGAGATTGCTGCCACGCGAGACTTTCTGAGAGAAAGAGTTGGGGAGGGGTTGCATGTCTGCGGGATCACTCAGGACTCCCTAGCGCCCTTGCAGCCTAGAGGGAAGCCTTCTAACAGGGCAACAGATTTTGTGCAGGATGACCTCATCAAGCCAAGACCCCAGGAGACCAGACAGCAAGAGCTGATCAGGAAACCAGGACTGCATGCAAGAGAAAGTGCCACCCAACCTGTACTGTGCCATCTTGGGTGAAGGTGGAGGGCTCAGAATATGTGGCTCTTGACCCCCATCCAGTAGTGATAGGCTGTAACTGCAACTGAATAATATCACAATGGAAAAAAGCTGTTCTTCCAGCATCACACAGTTCATCAAAACTCCAGACCAGAGAGAAAACAATAAATACCCAGAATTCTGTCCTGAGGACTGAGAAATAAGTAAACTAAATGACAATGAATTCAGAATAGCTATCGTCAAAAAACTCAATGAGATAAAAGAGAATATAGAGAAACAATTCAATGAGTTCGGGAGCTACTCACAAAAGACACTGAAACTATAAAAAAGAATCAATCAGAAATACTAGAGATAAAAGACACAATGGAAGAGATAAAACAAAATACACATTCCCTGAATGCTCATGTGGACACCATAGAGGAGCAAATCAGCATAATCAAAGATAGACACGTTGAAATGCTCCCGACAGAGGAGGAGAGAGAACTAAGAGTAAGAAGAAATGAATAAAGTCTCTGAGAAATATCCAATTCAATGAGGAAATGCAACATAAGAATTATAGGTATCCAAGGTGGTGAAGAGAAGGAGAATGGAGCAGAAAGTGTGCTCAAAGAAATAACAGCAGAGAACTTCCCAAATCTAGGGAATGAGAGGGAAATGTGTGTGGAGGAAGCTTTCAGATCTCCTAGATTTGTCGATGTAAAAAGACCTACTGCAAGGCATATGGTAGTAAAACTGGCAAAAATGAATGACAAAGAAAGAATACTCAGGGAAGCAAGGCAGAAGAAAATAACCTACAAAGGAACTCCTATCAGACTTTCATCAGATTTCTCTGCAGAAACCTTACAAGCTAGGAGAGAATGGAATGACATATTCAAAACTTTAAAAGATAAAAATCTTCAGCCAAGCATACTCTATCCAGCAAAAATATCCTTCAGATAGGAGGGAGAAGTTAAATCTTTCCCAGACAAACAAAAGCTAAGGGACTTCATAGGCACAAGACCTCTCATACAAGAAATCTTCAAGAAGGCCCTCATACCTGAAAAAAGAAAAAAAGTGAGAAAGGGGGTCACAAAACACAGAGTAAGGAGACAGATAGAATCAGAATAGGATAGCAAATATTCAACAATAGCATTAGGGTAAAGGGAAGGAAAACACCAAAAACAGACAATTTTGTCACCTTAACCACAAACCCACAAGTTGGAATAAGATATGAGAATAATAACTTAGGAAGGGAGGAAGAAAGGGACCGAATCAGTTTAGACTAAGGAAATAAGAGGCCATCAGAAAATGACCCATGTTATGCACAAGATTCTGAATACAAACTTCAGGGTAGCCACTAAACTAAAAAGCACAACAGAGACACAAAAAATAAGGAAAGAACTAAGAAACAAAGCGTAAGAATGCAGAATTCAATGGGTAGACCAAAACACACAGGATGAGAAACAAAGGAAATGCAGGAAAATCAGAAAATGAGTGACAGAATGACAGCATTAAGCTATCATACATCAATAATCACCCTCAATGTAAATGGATTGAACTCTCCAATAGAAAGACACAGAGTGGCAAGATGGATTAAAGAGCAAGATCCTACAATTTGTTGCCTCCAGGAAGCACATCTCAGCTCCCATGACAAATACAGGCTCAGAGTGAAGGGGTGGAAGACGGTACTTCAAGCTAATGGCAAACAAAAGAAAGCAAGTGTCACAATACTTCTATCAGACAAAGTAGACTTCAAGATAATGCAGGTAAAGAGAGACAAAGAGGGGCAGTCTATAATGATCAAAGGGACACTACAACAAGAGGAAACAACACTTATAAATATCTATGCACCCAACAGAGGAGCACCAAAGTTCACAAAGCAACTATTACCAAATCTAAAAGAAGATATCAAAAATAACACAATAATAGCAGGGGACCTCAACACCCCACTCACATCATTTCACAGATCATCCAGACAGAAAATCAACAAAGAAATAATGGAATTAAATGAAAAGCTAAAACAGTTGGACTTGATAGACATATATAGAACACTCCATCCAAAAACAGCAGAATACACTTTCTTCTCAAGTGCGCATGGAACATTCTCAAGGATAGACCATATGTTGGGAAACAAGGCAAGCCTCTGTAAATTTAAAAAAATTGAAATAATGATAAGCACCTTCTCTGATCATAATGCTATAAATCTAGAAATTAATTACAAGAAAAAAAGCTGAGAAAGGGACAAAGATGTGGAGACTAAAAATTATGCTATTAAACAAGCAATAGATCATTGAAGAAATTAAAGAAGAAACCAAAAATATCTGGAGGCAAATTAAAATGATAACATGCCATATCAACTCATATGGGATACAGCAAAGCTGTATTAAGAGGGAAATTCATCACAATACAGGCACACCTTAACAAACAAGAAAACTTCCAAATAAGCATTCTGAAATTACAAGTAACTGAATTAGAGAAAGAAGAACAAACAAAGCCCAAAGTCAGTAGAAGGAGAGAAATAATAAAAATCAGAGCAGAAATAAATGCTATTGAAACAAAAAAGGCAGTAGAAAGGATCAATGAAAGAAAGAGCTGGTTCTTTGAGAAGATAAATAAAATTGACAAACCCCTAGCTAGACTTACAAAGAAAGGAAGAGAGAAAGCTCAAATAAACAAAATCACAAATGAAAGAGGAGAAATAACAAAAGACTCCGAAGAAATACAATGGATTATAAGAGAATACTATGAAAAACTATACGCCAGCAAAATGGATAACTTAGAGGAAATGGATAAATTCTTAGACTCTTACAACCTCCCAAAGCTAAGTCAAGAAGACGCAGAAAATCTGAACAGACCAATCACAAGGAAAGAGATTGAAACAGCAATCAAAGCATCCCAAAGAATAAAACCCCACGACCAGACGGCTTTCCTGGGGGAATTCTACCAAACTTTCAGAGAGGATTTAATACCTATCCTTTTCAATCTATTCCAAAAAATTAGGGAGGATGGAACACTTCCTAACACATTCTATGAGGTATCGTTCTGATACCAAAACCTGACAAGGACAGCATGAAAAAGGAGAACTACAGGCCAATATCGTTGATGAACATATATGCAAAATTTCTCAACAAAATTTTGGCAACCCTAATTCAGCAATACATCAAAAAGATCATACATCACGATCAAGTGGGATTCATACCAAGGACACAGGTATGGTTCAACATCTGCAAATCAATCAATGAGGTACACCACATCAACAAATTGAGGAATAAAAACGACATGATCATTTCAAAAGATACAGAGAAAGCATTTGACAAGATCCAACAGCCATTTATGATAAAAGCTCTGAACAAAATGGAGATAGATGGAAATTAGCTCAACATAATAAAGGCCATATATGGCAAACCCACAGCCAACATCATAGTCAATGGGCAAAAACTGAGTGCCATCCCCCTGAGAAGAGGGACAAGACAAGGATGCCCTCTATAACCATTCTTATTCAATATAGTACTGGAGGTTTTGGCCAGAGCAATTAGGCAAGAGAAAGGAATAAAAGGAATCCAAATAGGGAGTGAAGAAGTGAAACTCTCACTGTTTGCAGACGACATGATCCTATATATATATATATATATAGAAAACCCCAAAGATTCCATTGAAAAACTATTAGAAATAATTAACACCTACAGCAAAGTTGCAGGATATAACATCAACTTACATACGTCAGTAGTATTCCTATACTCTAATAATGAACAAGCAGAAAAAGAACTCAAGAACACAGTCCCATTCACAATCACAACAAAAAGAATAAAATACCTGGGTAAATTTAACCAAGGAAGTGAAAGACCTATACAATGAAAACTACAAGACTTTCCTTAAAGAAATGGATGACTACATAAAGAGGTGGAAAGACATTCCATGTACATGGATTGGAAGAATAAACACAGTTAAAATGTCCATACTACCTAAAGCAATCTACACATTCAACGCTATCTCAATCAGAATCCCAATGACATTCTTTACAGCAATAGAACAAAGAATTCTGAAACACATATGGCCAACAAAAGACCCAGAATTGCTAAAGCAATCCTGAGAAAAAAGAACACAGCTGGAGGCATCACAATCCCTGACTTCAAAACATAATACAAAGCTACAGTAATCAAAACAGCATGGTACTGGTACAAAAACAGGTGCACAGATCAATGGAACAGAATTGAAAGCCCAGAAATAAAACCACACATCTATGGACAGCTAATATTCAACAAAGGAGCTGAGGGCATACAATGGAGCCAAGAAAGTCTCTTCAACAAATGGTGCTGGGAAAACTGGAAAGCCAGATGTAAAAGAAAGAAAATTGACCATTCTTTTTCACCATTCACCAAAATAAACTCAAAATGGATCAAAGACCTAAAGGTAAGACCTGAAACCATAAGGCTTCTAGAAGAAAATATAGGCAGTACACTCTTTGACATCAGTATTAAATGGATGTTTTCAGACACCAGGTCTTCTCAGACAAGGGAAACAATAGAAAGAATAAACAAATGGGAATTCATCAGATTAAAGGGCTTCTTCAGGGCAAATTAAAACAGGATTGAAACAAAAAAACAACCCACTAACTGGGAAAAAATATTTGCAAGTCATATATCCGACAAAGGGTCAATCTCCATAATATATAAAGATCTCACACAACTCAACAACAAAAAATCAAACAACCCAATCAAAAATGGGCAGGGGACATGAACAGACATTTCTCCAAAGAAGATATACGGATGGCCAATAGACACATGAAAAGATGCTCATCATCACTGATCATCAGGGAAATGCAAATCATAACTACACTAAGATATCACCTTACACCCATTAGAATGATAAAAATATCTAAAACTAATAGTAACAAATATTGAAGAGGTTGTGGAGTAAAAGGAACCTTCATACACGGCTGGTGGTAATGCAAACTGGTGCAGCCACTATGGAAAACAGCATGGAGATTTCCCCAAAAAAATTAAACATAGAAATACCATATGATTCAGCCATCACACTACTGTGTATCTATCCAAAAAACATGAAATCAGCAATTCCAAAAGTCTCATGCACCCCTGTGTTCATTGCAGCATTATTTACAATAGCCAAGACGTGGAAACAACTTAACTGCCCATCACCTGATGATTGAATAAAGAAGATATGGTGTATATATATACAATGAAATCCTATTCAGCCATAAAAAAGGATAAAATCGTCCCATTCATAACAACATGGATGGACCTTGAGGGTATTTTGTTAAGTGAAATAAGCCAGATAGAGAAAGACAATCTCTGTATGACTCCACTCATATGTACAAGTGAAGCATATAGACAAAGAGAACAGATGAGTGGTTACCAGGGGAAAAGGGGGTGGGAGGTGGGCACGAAGTGTGAAGTGGTGCACCTACAACACGACTGACAAACAATATTGTACAACTGAAATTTCACAAGGTTGTAAACTATCATAATCTCAATAAAAAGTTAAAAAATCTCCCATTTTATAGCTCATCTTTACGTTTTCTTGATTGTTTCTTCTGTTATGCAGTAGGTTTTTAGTTCAGTTGCAGATTTTTGCTTTTGTTGGTTGTGCTTTTGGCGTCATAGCCAAAAGAAATCATTGTCAAGATCTGTGTCAAGGAGCTTCTTCCCTGTTTTCTTCCAGGGTTTTATGGTATCAGCTCTTAGATTCAAGTCTTTATTTCGAGGTAATTTTTGTGAGTGCTGTAAGATAGGGTCCAATTTCATTTTTCTGCATGTGGTTATCCCATCTCCCACCACCACTTGTTGAAGAGATTATCCTTTCCCCACTCACAATAGCATCAAAAAAAAAAAAAACAAATTAAGAATAAATTTAACCAAGGAACTGGAAGATCTGTACAATGAAAACTGCAAGACTTCAGTGAAATAAATTGAAGAAGACACAAACAAATGGAAAGATAGCCCATATTAATGGATTGGAAGAGTTAATATTGTTAAAATGTCCATACTACTATAGATGCAATGCAATCTCTATCAAAATCCAGTTGAATTTTTCACAGATACAGGAGGAAAAAACCCTAAATTTGGTATGGAACCGCCAAAGACCCCAAATAGCCAAAGCAATTATGAGAAAGAACAACAAATTTGGAGGCATCACACTTTCTGATTTCAAACTATATTACAAAGCTATGGTAAAACAGTATGATGCTTGCATAAAAAGAGACACATAGACCAATGGAACAGAATGGAGAGCTCAGAAATAAACCCACACATATACAGTAAACTAATCTTTCACCAGGAGCCAAGAATACTCTATCAAGAAAGGATAATATCTTCAATAAATGCTGTTGGGAAAACTGGATAACCACATGCAAAAGAACAAAACTGGACCTCTATCTTACAGCACTCACAAAAAATAATTTGAAATGGATTAAAAGACTTAAATGTATGACTTGAAGCAATAAGATTTCTAAAAGAAAACACAGGGGGAAAGCTCCTTGACATTGGTCTTGTCCCACAAGACCGCACAAGGACAGGCAACAAAGCAAAAACAAACAAGTAGGACTACAGTAATCAAAAAACCTTCTGCACAGCAAAGGAAATAATCAAAAGAATGAAAAAGCAACATGCAGAATGGGAGAAAACATTTGCAAACCATCTTCTGATGAGAGGCGATTACCAAAGTATATAAATAACTCATACAACTTAAAAGCAAAAAATAATAATAATAATCTGACTAAAAATGGATGGAGAATCTGAATAGACATTTTCCAAGAAGACATACAAATGTTCAACAGGTACATGACAAGATACTCAACAAAATTAATTGTCAGAGAAATGTAAGTCAAAACCACAATGAACCTTATATCTGTTAGAATAGCTACAGTCAAAAATAGGAGTTAACTAATGTTGGCAAGGATGTAGAGAAAAGGAAATCCTTGTGTAATGTTAATGGGAACGTAAATTACTACAGCCACTATGGGAAACAGTGTAAATGTTCCTCAAAAACTAAAAGTAGTTATCCAGTTTTCCCAGTGTCATTTGCTGATGAGACTACCCTTTCCCCATTAAGTGTTCTTGACTGCCTTCTCAAATATTAGTTGACTTTACACGCAGAGGTTTATTTCTGGGCTATTTTGTTTCATTGGTCTATGTGTCTGTTTTTATGCCAGGACCATACTGTTCAGATTTACAATAGCTTTGTAATACAGTTTGAAGTCAGGCAGTATTATGCCTCCAGACTTATCCTTTCTCAGAATTACTTTGGCTATTCAGCTCTTTTGTGGTTCCATACAAATTGTAGAATTGTTTTTTCTCTATCTGTGAAAGAATTCTTGGGTTTGGGTAGGGATTGCACTGAATCAACTAGACTAGACTAGAAAGACAATAGAAAGATCAACCAAACTAAGAGTTGGATTTTTACAAAGATAAACAAAGTTGACAAACCTTTAGCTACATTAACCAATAAAAAAAGAGAGAGGACTCAGATAAATAATATTATAAGTGAAAGAGGAGACATTACAACTTATACCATGGAAATAAAAAGAAACCCAAGTGACTACTATGAACAATTATATGCCAACAAATTAGATAATGTAGAAGAAGTGGTTAAATTCCTAGAAACATACAATATACCAAGACTGAATGATGAAGAAACAAAATCTGGAAAGACCAATAGTGAGTAAGGAGGTTGAATCAGTAATCAAAATCCTAAAATTTATATGGAATCACAAAAGATCCCAAAACACGAAAATATTGATGAGAAAGAAGCATCACACTTCCTGATTTCAAACTATGCCATGAAGGTATAGTAATCAAAACAGTATGGTACTGGCATAAAAACTGAAATACAGACCAATTAAACAGAATAGAGAGCCCAGAACTAAACTCAAACATATATGGTCAACTAATATTTCACGAGAGTACCAAAAGTACACAATGTGAAAAAGATAGTTTTTTCAATAACTGTTTTTTTTTAAAAACTGGATATCCACATGCAAAAGAATGAAATTGGACCTTTACCTTACACCATATACAAAAATTTACTCAAAATGGATTGAAAACTTAAATATAAGACCTGAAACTGTAAAACCCTCAGACAAAAACAAAGGAAAATCTCCTTGATGTTGATCTTGGCAAAGATATTTTTGGATAGGACACCAAAAGTTCCTTGATATTGGTTTTGTCAATGATAATTTGGATATGACCCCAAAAAGACAGACAACAAAGGAAAAAATAAACAAGTGGGATCCATCAAACTGAAAAGCTTGTGCACAGCAAAGGAAACTATCAACAAAATGTAAAGGCAACCTAAAGAATGGAAGAAAATATTGAAAATCATATATCAGATAAAGTATTAGAACCTAAAATATATAAGGATCTCATACAACTCAAGAGCAAAACAATCCATTTAAAAAATGGGCAAAGGACCTGAATAGATATTTTCCTAAAGAAGACATACAAATGGTCAACAGGTTTATGCTCAACATCATTAATCGTCAGAGAAATGCAAATCAAAACCACAATGAGCTATCAACTTACACCTTTCAGAATGGCTATTATTGAAAAGACAAGAGATAACAAGTGTTGGCAAGAATATAGAGAAAGGGAAGCCTGTGTACTGTTGGTAGGTATGTAAATTGGTGTTGCCATTAAGAAAAACAGTATGGAGATTTCCCAAAAAATTAAAACTAAATCTACCATGTGCTCCAGGAATCCTACTACTGGTTATATATCCTAAGTTAATGCAATTTTTCTCGAGGAGATATCTGCACTTTCATGTTTATTGCAGTGTTATTCACAGTAGCCAAGATACAGTGATACCCTACATGCCCGTTGATAGATGAGTGGATAAAGAAAATGTGATCTATCTATCTATCTCTCTATCTAATATGGAATATTATGCAGGCATAAAAAGAAGGAAATCCTTCCATTTTGACAACATGAATGAACCTGGAGGCTATCATGCTAAATGAAATAAGCCAGACATAGAAAGACAAAAATTGTATGCTCTTACTATGTGTGGAATCTTAACAATTAGAACTCACAAAAGCTGAGAGGAGAATAGAGGTTGCCAGGACCTGGGAGTTCTGTGAAATGGGAGAAGTTGGTCATTGGGTACAAACTTTCAGCTATAAGATGAATAATTTCTGGGTATTGTACAGCATGGTGATTATAATTAGTAATATGGTATTATGTTCTTTAGATTTGCCAAAAGTTAGATTTACAAAAAACAGTTACTCTGTGAGGTAATAAATGTTAACTAGCTTGACTGTGGTAATCACTTCGCAATGTATACATATATCAAACCATCACATTGTACACCTTAAATAGATACAGTTTTGTCATTATACCTCAATAAAGCTGAAAAAGATTTATTCATTTAGATATCATTATTAATATGGAGATAATTTATAGGAAATCAGGGTGACTGGTGTGAGGAGATTGTAATGTGTGTACTTCTCTTTGAGTTTCCTTGTTGAGGAGAAGAAAGACCTGGCCAGATTGGACCAAAAAACAAGACCCATATATATGCTGCATACAAGAGACACACTTCAGACCTACAGACACTCACAAACTGAAAGTGAAGGGATGGTAAAAGATACTCCCTGCAAATGGCAAAGAAAAGAAAGCTGAGATAGCAATACTTATATCAGACAAAATAGACTTTAAAACAAACACTGTGACAACAGATAAAGAAGGGCAATACACAATGATAAAGGGAACAAGCCAACAAGAGGATATAACACTTGTAAATATCTATGCACCCAACATAGGAGCACCTAAATATATAAATCAATTATTAACAGACATAAAAGGAGAAATAGACAGTAACACAATAATAGTAGGGGAATTTAACACTCCACTTACACCAACGGATAGATCATCCAAACAGAAGAGCAATAAGGAAACATTGGTCTTAAATGACACATTAGACCAGATGGACTTAGTCAATATATATAGAACACTGCATCCAACAACTGTAGAATACATATTCTTTTCAAATGCTCATGGAACATTCTCCAGGATTGATCACATATTAGGCCACAAAACAAGTCTCAATAAATTTAAGAAGACCAAAATAATACAACCCTCTTTTCTGATCACAAAGATATGAAACTAGAAATCAACTCCAGGAAGAAAATCAGAAAATCCACAAACACGTAGAGATTAAACAAAATGCTACTTAACAACGATTGGGTCAATGAAGAAACCAAAAGAGAAATAAAACACTTGGAGACAAATGAAAATACAACATGCCAAAATCTATGGGGTACAGCAAAAGCTGTTCTAAGACGGAAGTGTATAGCAATTCAGGCCTACCTCCATAAATAAGAAAAATCCAAAGCAAAAAAAATGTAATAGTGCACCTAAAGGAACTGGAAAAAGAAGAAGAAACAAGCCCAAAATCAGCAGAAAGAAGGAAATAATACAAATCAGGGCAGAAATAAATTAAATAGAGACTAAGAAAACAATAGAAGAAATCAACAAAACCAAGAGCTGTTTCTTTGAAACGATAAACAAAATTGACAAACCTTACCTAGACTCACCAAGAAAAAAAGAGAGAAGGCTCAAATTAATAAAATCAGAAATGAAAGAGGAGAAATTACAATGGACACCTCAGAAATACAGAAGATTATAAGAGAATACTATGAAAAGCTATATGCTGACAAATTGGATAATCTTAAAGAAATGGAAAAATTCTTAGAATCATAGAACCTTCCAAAATTGAATCAAGAAGAAATAGAGAATTTGAATAGACTAATCACCAGTAAGGAGGTTGAAAGAGTAATAAAAAACCTCCCAAAAAATAAAAGTCCAGGACCAGACGGCTTCCCTGGTGAATTCTATCAGACATTCATAGAAGTCTTATTACCTATCCTTCTCAAGCTTCCAAAAGGTTGAAGAGGAGGGGAAACTTCCTAAGTCATTCTTCAAAGCCAACTTTACCCTGACACCAAAACCAAACAAGGACAACAAAAAAAAAAGAAAATTACAGGCCAATATCACTGATGAACATCGATGCAAAAATCCTCAACAAAATTCTAGCAAATCAAATACAACAATACATTAAAAAGATAATACACCATGAGCAAGTGGGATTTATTCCAGGGATGCAGGAATGGTTCAACATCCACAAATCAATCAACGTGATACACTACACTAACATAAGGAAGAATAAAAATCACAGGATCATCTTAATAGATGCAGAGAAAGCATTTGACAAGATACAGCATCCATTTATGATAAAAACTCTAAATAAAATGGGTATAGAAGGAAAATGCCTCAACATAATAAAGGCCATGTATGACAAACCCACAGCTAATATCATTCTCAATGGAGAAAAACTGAAAGCTATCCCTCTAAGAACAGGAACCAGACAAGGATGCCCATTCACCACTCTTACTTAATATAGTATTGGAAGTCTTAGCCAAAGCAATCAAGAAATAAAAAGAAATAAAAGGGATCCAAATAGGAAAGGAAGAAGTGAAACTGTCACTGTTTGCAGATGACATGATTTTATATATAGAAAGCCTTAAATAATACACAAAAACCCTTTAGAAATGATAAATGATTACAGTGACGTTGCAGGATACAAAATCAACAAACAAAAATCAGTTGTGTTTCTATACACTAACAAGAAAGTAGCAGAAAGAGAAATTAAGACTACTATCCCATTTACAAGGGCAACAAAAAGAATAAAATCCCTAGGAATAAGCTTCACCAAAGAGGTGAAAGATCTGTACACCAAAAAGTATAAAACATTGTGGAAAGAAATTGAAGAAGACACAAAGAAATGGAAAGATATTCCATGCTCTTGGATCGGAAGCATTAACATAGTTAAAATGTCCATACTTCCTAAAGCAATCTACAGATTCAACTCAATCCCTATCAAAGTTCCAACAACACTTTTCACAGAAATAGAACAAAGAATCCTAAAATTTATATGGAACAACAAAAGACCCTGAATAGCCAAAGGAATCCTGAGAAAAAAGAACAAAGCTGGAGGTATCACACTCCCTCATTTCAAAATATCCTACGAAGCTATAGTAACCAAAACAGTATGGCATTGGAACAGAAACAGACACACGGATCAATGGAACAAAACTGAGAGCCCAGAAATAAACCCAGACATATATGGACAACTAATTTTCAACAAGGGAGCCAAGAGCATACGATGCATATTCATTAACATAGATTTATAATTACTGTTTATGCATTAGTATTTTGTCATATAGGAAAATAGAAAAAAATAGTAGTTCTACACCAGAAAGCCTTTAATGCTGTTTTTTATATTTGTTATGCAGTTACCTACAGTATTATGATATATATTAATATATATTAAATATGTGCATTGTAACTTAAGTAAAACCACTAAAAGAATAGTAGTAGTTTCAATCTAAGACAGGAATGTGGAGGATGGAATCAGGGTTGCACTCATATTGCCTGAATCCCCATGTGGAGGAGCCAAGATGAGTGAGGGCAAGTATATGCAGAGGGTGGGGAAGGAGTACAGAGGGAGGATGTGGGCTGCTAGGGGCTAGTGTAGGTATTGAAGAACCAATGCTAATACACCTAACCAAGAAGTATCTATCAGAAATCACATAAGGGTGCCCGTGTTTGTGGATACAAGAATCTCCATGTAACATAAGTCAGGTTCTTCCAGGATGTGGCATCAGGGAAGGACCTCAATAATACCTCTATAGACCAGGTCTAATTCAAGTATAAAATCATAAAACACTATGGCTTTCAATTTGTTATCTGTGAAATGAGGATATTAGTATCTTCCTTATGGTCATCAGTAGCTAAAGCCTTCTTGCTATGACCCTAGGAAAAGAGAGAGCTTCCCCTGTTTGTCTTAGATTGTTCTTCATGCAGGTGTGGTTTGAGCTGGCAGATTCACTACCATGTGAAGGGTTAGGATTTCATGACTGGTGTATGTAGGAGTGGTGGAAAAGAATAGAGTCTCATGGCTTCTTTTTCTTTCCTCAGCTTTGTCTGCTTAGTTATCAGACTTTCCTTTGGTGAGAAGTCTAAGGAAGACAGGAGGTAGCTGAGCTCGTGAGAATGCAACCACAGGTGAACTTGCTCTTATTCCTTAATTGATGCTTCTGTTACCAGCAAATGGGTAGGTTTCTCCCATTGGCCTGGATCTTCTCAGAAATGTCAGTCTGTTATGTTTCAGTAGGGTTCTGGGAGGCTTATGGCAGGTCCAGGACTGATAAATAAATAATCTCCTTCCTACATTTACACTGACTTAGTCAATTCTCCATTAAAAATGTCCTTGCAGAGAAGAGATGTGAATGGTTGTTTTTGTCTTTTTCCTCATCCAGCCCGTAGCCTTGTGGAGAAATGTCATTCATTAACCATGTTAGTGGCTACAGTGGCCTTAGGCATGTGTTAACACAGGCGTGGGATGAGTAAGAGTGAAGGTTCTATTCCAGTAGGGGGAGATATTTCGTCAAGTGAGTTCAATCAATCCACTTCAATCCAGTGAGTTCAATCAATCACAGGGGCTGGGGTGGAGGCTGTGCAGCATTGAGGTGGTAGGTTCAAGAGACGATTAGACCAGAGAGAGCAATGAGGAATCATCTATTTATTTTCACCAATTTTGAATTTATTAAAGTTTTATAAAATATATGTTGACATTTTGATAACTTAAAAAAAGGTAACTAGACCCGGCCCTGGTGATCTAGTGGATAAGGTTCAGCGCTTTCACCGCTGCGAGCTGGGTTCATTTCATGGTCTTGGAACCCCACCACCCATCTGCCAGTTATCATACTATGGCGGTGGCTCACTGAGAACTACACTAACAACTAGGATACACAACAATGCACTGAAGCTTTAAAAAAAAAAAAAGATAAGTTTTTCTTATTCCCTTCCCAAAATCCAGTTTGTCTCTTCGTAATTGACTTTTGATCAAATTTGAAAGTGAAACAATGTCTGGAGAGTATTTTATTAATTTTAAAAGCCTGTGTGTTGAGAAGGAATATAGTAAATAGAATAAAATTTCAGATTCTGTGGCCATTTTTGGTGAACTGGAGTGACCATGTACAATTGAGAGGCTTCTGTTACCTGTTAGCAGATGCGTAGGATTAAACTACAAGAGAAACAATGATAACTGATGCTTGGAGGTCGCAGAGAAAATTGGCAGTGGAAACCTCACTGTGGGATGGGGCAGGCTAGGGCCATCCTTCTGTGTAGAATCATCAGTGTTGTGTTGCTGGACCATCTGTCCTTCTATCTCATAGTGAACACAGGGAATGTAGAGATGAGAGAGAGAGGCTGCACCTGCCGATCCATGATCTCTCTCAAGTCTGTCCAGTTCTGCAGAATGGTCAGCACTGTTTCATCATGCTCCACCTTTGAATAATGGTGTACTTATTACTTATGCTTACTGAATGTTTGTTAGAAAGGAAGTGCTCTGCAAATTAGCTTGTTGGATCTGCCAACATTTGTAACAGGTTGTTAAACCATTTCACAAAGGAGAAATGTCACAGGCGACGGATATTGCTGGCTCTGTGATTTACTTGAAACTGATAATAAGGAGAGTCTAGTTATGATACTTAAGTTCAAAACTTGTACTATATTATATATACCAGACTAGATTTGAGATTTACCACTTTATTGGGGAGTCCCATTTTTTTATTGACTTTTGTTGTAGTTTTTCTATCCATTATTGAAAATGGGATATTGAAGTTTCTAAATATTATTATAAAACTGTCTGTTAATTCTATCATGTTTTCCTTCACATATTTGGACTTCTTTGTTATACACACACATATTTATAAGTGTTGTATCTTCTTGATGAATTTTCCCATTTATCAATATATAATGTCCTTTGTCACTTTAATATTTGTGATTTAAAATCTCAGGCACCACAGCTTTCTTTTGGTTACCAGTTGCATGAAATATTTTTATCCATCTCTTAACTTTCAAACTATTTCTTACTTTGGTAGTATAGCGTCTCTTGTCTCTTAATGCTTGTGGACAGCATTAAGTTGAATCATATTTTTTTTTAATCCATTACACTGTTGGTGGAAATGTAAATTGGCACAACCATTTCGGAAAAGTGTATGGCATTCCCCAATCTTTGCTTTTTAATTGGAGACTTTAATCCACTTCTATTTTGTATTTTATTGATTTTTTTCTAGGGTCCTGTTTTTCTTTTCTTCTGATTTCCTTTTCTGTATATTTTTAGTCATTTTCTTAGTGGTTATACTGAGAATTTCAATTAATCTCATCAATTATAACAGTCTAGTTTGAATTAACACAAATTTAGATGGAATTTCGTACAAAAACTGCTCCTCTTTGGACCTCTTACTCCTTTTATATTTCTTTTGTCACTTATTACATCTTTTTACATTGCATATTCATTAACATAGATTTATAATTACTGTTTATGCATTAGTATTTTAAGTCATATAGGAAAATAGGAAAAAATAGTAGTTCTACACCAGAAAGCCTTTAATGCTGTTTTTTATATTTGTTATGTAGTTACCTACAGTATTATGATGTATATTAATATATATTAAAGATGTGCATTGTAACTTAAGTAAAACCACTAAAAGAATAGTAGTAGTTTCAATCTAAGACAGGGAAAGAATGGAATAACAAAAAATATTTAAAAGAAAGTTAAGTAGGAATTATTTTTCACCATTCACAAAAATAAACTCAAAATGGATCAAAGACCTAAAGATTAAGCCTGAAACAATAAGTCTTCTAGAAGAGAATATAGGCAGTACACTCTTTGACATCAGTTTCAAAAGAATCTTTTCGGACACCATAACCCCTCAGATGAGGGAAACAATAGAAAGAATAAACAAATGGGACTTTATCAGACTAAAGAGCTTCTTCAAGGCAAGAGAAAACAGGATTGAAACAAAAAAACAGCCCACTAGTTGGGAAAAAAATATTTACAAGTTATTTATCTGACAAAGGGTTAATCTCCATAATATATAAAGAACTCACACAGCTCAACAACAAAAAATCAAACAACCTGATCAAAAAATGGGCAGGGGACATGAACAGACATTTCTCCAAAGAAGATATACAGATGGCCAATAGACACATGAAAAGATGCTCATTATCACCAATCATGAGGGAAATGCAAATCAAAACTACACTAAGATATCACCTTACACCTGTTAGAATGGCAAAAATATCCAAAACCAAGAGTGACAAATGTTGGAGAGGCTGTGGAGAAAAAGGAACCCTCATACACTGTTGGTGGGAATGCAAACTGGTGCAGCCACTATGGAAAACAGTATGGAGATTCCTCAAAAAGTTAAAAATAGAAATACTTTATGACCCAGCCATCCCACTACTGGGTATCTATCCTAAGAACCTGAAATCTGCAATTCCAAAAGTCCCATGCACCCCTATGTTCACTGCAGCATTATTTACAATAGCCAAGACGTGGAACCAACCTAAGTGCCCAGCAACTGATGATTGGATAAAGAAGATGTGGTATATATACACAATGGAATACTACTCAGCCATAAAAAAGGACAAAGTCGTCCCATTCACAACAACATGGATGGACCTTGAGGGTATTATGTTGAGTGAAATAAGCCAGACAGAGAAAGACAAACTCTGTATGACTCCACTCATAGGTGGTAGTTAACATATAGACAAAGAGAACTCACCAGTGGTTACCAGGGGAAAGTGAGGGTGGGAGGAGGGCACAAAGGGTGAAGTGGTCTACCTACAACATGACTAACAATAATGTACAACTGTAATTTCACAAGGTTGTTAACTATCATAATCTTAATAAAAAAAAAGAAAGTTAAGTAGGAGGGAAAAAGAAATCTGGAATAGGCAAGACAAAGAGAATGCACATAGAGAGATGAAGATTTAAACCCAAATATATCAGTAATTACATTAAATATAAATGGACTAAATGTTCCAATCAAGAAGCAAAGATCATCAAACTTACTGCCCATGGGTCCTGTCCCCATGCTGGCAGCTCTTACTGCACATAGATCCTGTCCCCATGCTACTCCATGCTATTCTCCCAATAAAGGAGCACTTCCGCCAGACCTTGAGCATCCAAGAAATCTTTCTTTCAACTCCTCAGCTTGCTGAGCGTGCGTCATCATTGCAGTCAGTTATTATTGGGCACTTATTTATAAGATTCATGCCAGGAGATAATTAACCAGAAATTGGGGAAATTAAGGTGCTGTGTCCCCTGCCTGCCTTTTTCTCCCTGGGAGAAGCCAGGGCTTTGGGATTTGATAATATCAGCATCAAGACCTCCTGGTTCTCTTTCCAGGTGATTCTCAAGAGAAACAAAAACAAGAGGGAGTGAGCAGGCAGGACAGCAAGCTGTGTGAGCAGAGGTTCTGGGAAGCCTTCCCCTCCAGAATGACCAAGGATCTCAAGTGTTAGACTCTGAGGTTGTTGTCCAGTTACAATCTATTCGAGTGAGGCACAGGTATGCTGCGCTGCAGGGAATGGTCAAGGAAAACAAATACATGTGAATTGGCCTTAAAACAAACTAAAGCGGAAGGAGGATAGAGTCATAGCTGCACTCAGTCATGTGGGTTCCGAATGAAAAGACAGAAGCCTGGACTGGAAGACAAAACGGATGAATCGGGGTGAAAGAGGGAAGGAAAAGCCTGCAGTTGAAGAGCCATGAGCTGGGCCCTCTGTCAGTCCAGTCCCATCAGGTGGTGTCCAAGCCGCATTGTGCCCTTTCCCAGGCTTCTGAAGTCCACCTCCATTTCTAGTTTAATGTCTCCTTCATGACACTCGCTTGTTTTCAATAAATGTTAACCTCTGTTAATCCCCTGTCCAGAGTGCTAAGAAATGACTGTTACTTAAATAATCCACAGTCATCAGGGGCAGCAGCAACAGCAGCGTATCAGTGTGTCCTAAACCCAGAGATCAAGAGGGAAACAGTGAAACACCTTTCAGTAGAGCCAGCCCGTTAATGAATGAGGCACATGGAGAGTACACAGGAGGCCCTTTCCAGGAGAGCCAGCCCGTTAATGAATGAGGTGCATGGAGAGATTATACAAACAACATCCAGAATGATCCTCTGACCACCCCATGTGATTCATTCAGTCATTCATTAGTTCATTTGACAGTTTTTGAGCATCTGCTCAGTGGTACATCCAGGGCTGAGTCCTAAGTACTGACTCTGAGCTCTCCAGCAGCCTTGTGTGTGGCAGGTGAGGCCGACCCATAAATCATTAAGGAAACATAGTAGTAGAAGGGCATTTTCACCTTTTAACCAATTATGCTAGTGCCAATTTCATTAGAAAAATTGGAAAACCCTGTTTTTTTAAATCAACTAGTTGACTGGCTTGAGCTGTGAAGTCAATCACAGTCGTTCAGGAAGCAGACTGCTACAGCTGGAGCTGTACCTGAATGTTTAGCAATTCTTCCTGTGTCAGATTTGCAACCATTAGCAGTTAAACTTATCAAATCTGAGTTATTAAGTCAATATTAATTAACAGGTACTTGTTAATCATGTGTGGAATAAGGGAATGAATATTTCATTCAATCATTCACTGAGTAATTATTCACAAAATAATCCATTTCATTCCTCCTCAGATTTTAATCTACATACGCATCATGTGCTGATCTTGTAAAAATCCAGTTGGCCTGGAATGGGGCCTGAGGTTCTGTGTTTCTAAGAAGCTCCTAGGAGAGGCCGATGTTACATGTCCATGAAACTCACCTTTAGGGACAAAAATGTCCTCAGTAGACAACAGTCAGATAGGAAGCTACTGAAAGTTATGGCTCCTGCCGTTTGTCACATTTCTGTCATTATCAGTGTGATCTTGGGAAAGTTACTGAACTGTCTTTGACTCTTGCTCACCTCATCTTTTAAGTAAAGAGGATGGTACCTACCCCACTCATTGGTATGTGAATCAAATGATATAATGAGTATGGAAGTTTTCTATAACTTGATAGTATTCTGCATATATATTCCCTTATTATCCTTAATTAGCATTATTATTATTAGTCTTTAAGTAGAGGCGATTAATTAGGAGGATCTTTCTGTGAAGTCATAGTAACTTGATTGGCAAACTAATGCAAATGAGCATTCTGAGATCTGAAGCCTTAATGAAGTCCTTGCTAGGACATACAGGCACACACGTGTGGCATGTTTCTTAACCACTGAAACAGTTAAATATGGGACCCAATTTTGCATGGTTTATACAAGATACTCTTCCATTGTGGCATATTAGTGTTTACAAAGTCATTGTAAAACATGAGATGTCCTTGTATAACAAAGGCCCACAGGCAGTATTGTATGGATAGCACAGAGAGAGGTTAGAAATTGATGATTTATAGATCAGGACATAACAGCCATCAACTCTCCTGACTTCCCAAGCCATGTTGGGCAGTTTCCCATCCCCTTTTGGTTGTCGGCTGTGTTTGTGTCATTGGCGATACCTTTGCAGGCTGAGCAGGACGTGTACACTCTTGGAAGTGCCGTCTGGAGATTCTCCCAGCATGACTGGGAAGCCAGGGACAGAGTGTTGCTGTTCATCCGTCAGAAGCATCATGTGTTCTGATGTCAAACACAGTCCTTGGCATTCACTGTCACAGGACAAAGGGTCTGACTCTATTCCCACATGCCAGTGCCCACTAAACACTAGATGGTGTTGCATTCATTTGAGAAACATATGTACGTTAACTTTTGCATTTACAGCAGGCCAAGTATTAGACTCTATGGGATTTGGAAAGGTTGGGAAATGATTTCAAAGAAGAGCTGCAAATATTTAAAGATTCGAGAAATAAGATAGATGAGAATAGTGGAAGAGAAGGGAAAGCCAAGGGCACTAAGCACACTTTCTGGGAACATTTGGAAGTGACCCCCACACCCTGCATTAGATCTAATGGTTCTTTTCTTTACACCTTCTAAGAATTTGCTTGTATTCATCTTTTAACATGTATTTAATTCCATCATATGTGTGGTTATTTATCACTTACTTCATCTAGCATGTTGTTTAGACACATGCCTTGCTCACTCTGGCATCTCCCAGAGTGTGAGAAATAGTGATTGCTTTCAGTAAATGCTTGTTGAATAAATGAATGGTGAGTAAATGAACCACCATTGTATGCATGTAATTAATAGAGATTTAGGAAGTGTCTCACCATTAATGCAAACATAGCTGACAACCAAAAGGTGATGTAAGGACATAGAAATTGTGTTGGAGGAGACTAGAACTAAGAGTTTCTGTGCATAGTCTCAGATTATTATCATGGTGTCATTGGCATGTGGAATAACAAAGAGATTCAGAATTGTTTACTGAGAAAAGTATAAAATTTACTTGCAAGAAAACTTCTATTCAGGCAAGTTGACGTGCCCCATTAAGTCAAGAAGACATAGTTATCTCTGTATTTACCAAAATAAAACGTCTGTGCCATCCCCATGCCTCGTACCTCTGAGCACATTGCTGCTCTTCTCTTAAACGGCAACACACCGCCTTCTCCTCACGTTCTCCAGGGGAATCCAGTCTCGATGTGAGAGCCGTTAGTTGATATTGACACCCTCTCTGGGACAGCTGCTGTGCAGGAGGCCTGGGTCAGCTGTTCCCGAGTGCACCCTCCCTCCACACTGAGACTGATCTGTCTGGTCCCCAGTGGTCCCATGACTGCTACATCAGGAGGACATCTCTCAAACTTTACTGAACTTGACTTATCTGCAGCAATTAACCTGGTCGACCACTCTCTCCTTGAAAGGCTCTCCGCTGGCTTCCTGTGACAGCGCACTCTCCTGGTCCTCTTCCTCCTCTCAGTCCCCCTTCTCAGTCTCCTTTTCCTTTGCTGCGCCTTAACAGTTGGTGCTTCTCAGGGGTTTGCATCCCCTCTTCCCTCCTCAGGCTATACTCCTTTCAGTGCCCTCCTCTTCTCTCATCATTTTAAGTATCATTTATGCCCCTTCATATATAATGTGAAGCTTCATAGGTAATGCTCTCCAGATTTAGTTGATACTGCATTTTCAGTTTCTAAACTGTAGCTAGTATGTGCATGAAGAAAACTCAGTGTTAAAATGTGAGAAATAAAAAGTATAGGCAAGCAGGATTTTGTGGTTGGAAACCAGGCATCCATCTATGAGCTGAGGTTAGAAACCCACAGACTTGTCTGATGATCTGCCCACCCATTCCCGTGACCCCTTCTTTCCTGACCCTCCCTGAGCTGCTCTCTGAGCTTTGCCTAGACTCTGCTGTTGGGAAAGCTGACAAGCACTTCTTTCTGGCCAAGAGAAGCTGTCAAGTTTTACAGAAATTTTTCACCATTCCAGAAGAGTTTATGCTTTACCAAAAGACTTCACCTTGGGGCCCTTTCAAATAACCAACTCTCCAAGGAAATTTAATACCTGATTCAACTAATCACAATTAGACTGACTCACATTTGGAAAACATGTCTGTCATTCTGCCTCACTTTATGTAACTGATGTGTCCCTGAAATTTGTACAGATCAGGTAGTTGCAAGCTGAAAGATAGTTCAAATCTGTTAATCAGTTTGCTAAGGAAAACAAATACTTTTGTCAAGTAAATAGTAAGCATCTAATATATCTGTTGTGCAGACTTGGACTTTGTGTACTCAGTGTCCTTAGTTTTGGAGGCACACTCATGTACAGTAGTGGGCAGGAGAAGGAGGAGGAGAGAGCAATGCTTGTTCAGGACCTGCGGCTGTCAGGCGTCGTGCCAGGGACTGTGGCCTGCCGTCTTCAGAGCGCTCAGGTGCGGCTTGGTTTGGTTTTGTGTGTGACAGGATCTAGGCCAGAAAAGCAGTACTTGTTCCACAGTCAAAAGCATTTTTGCTTCCCCACATCGAAATGCCTTTGAGTTTGCCTTTCCCCCACCGCCATTACCCAGGACATTCACACCTGATGGACTCCTGGGTGTTTCTTTCCATTCAGTCTCTTCCCACCCTCTCCTTTTCCTGAGACAGATCAGAGGGACGGATCTCTTGGTCACGATTTCTACTATTAGGTGAGTTACTGGCACAGCAATAACTATTAAATATGTGTAACACGTAAAGTAGCCTAACTATATACATATGCATGTGTGTAGTATACACACCTGCACACAGACGGAGAGAGAGTTAGTGTTGTTTCCCCTCCTCGGCTGCTGTAACTTAGTTTAAGTGATAAGAACCACTTAGGGCCCCTGGGAACTGATTCCTTCCATGTCTGCAGCTACATGCAGGTCTCTCTGCTCCCATCTGGTTGCAGGACAGCCTCTTAATTCCACTTGTCACAAAGATGGGGCAGTCTGTGGGCCACACTCCCATCTCTTTGACTAGAGTTTCTTAACTGGAGGTGTAATGATATGGGACAGGGCCAGAGAGTGCTTGCCTGCACTCACACTGAGAGAAGAACTGGGTCGTCCCATCCTCCAGGCCATCACCTTCCAGCCCTTCCTACTTCTGCTCCCTGGCCACTCCTGTGTGCCTGCAGATGTGAACAGCAGCACATGTGTTAACCTGGCAGCTGCAGCAAGCCGACCCCAGGAAGCAACAGGACATTTCCCTCTGGGCGGCCTTAGCCTGGGACTTCCTGTTACTGAACCTGAAGTGAGTTCGCTCAGCCATTGTGCAGCAAGCCAATCTCTGACACTGGGTGTGGTGGAAGAAAGTAGGAATTTTATTTTTGCACAGCACTGAGCAAGGAGAGAGGGCAGCTAACGCTGAAATCCCAAACTCCCCAAAAAACTAAAAGGAAGGGTTTTTATTTGGGGTTTTAGGTAGGAGAGAGGGAACATATGGCCTTGCTGGTCGGAGCTTTCCCACCAGCCTGTCTTCAGCCTTGAGACACATGCAGAGAGGAGGGAGCCCATGACCTTGCTGGTCAGCAGCTTTCCCATTCCAGGTGCTTGTCCTTGATGGTGTCTGTCTCCATGGTGGATAGTGGATTCTGGAGCCAGGAAGCCAGAGAGTAAGCAGGGAATGAGTGTTTTGGTTTTAACCCCATACACGCTGGGTTTAATGTGGGGAAACTGATATCAGGGTCGGTATCATTCCCTTCCTTTCTTGTGTCAACAAAGCCTTCCTTTCCTAACTCACAGGCCACAGAATGAGCCAAATTTCTATTTCCCACCTTCCCCTCTGGATGGAAAGGGTCCTCTTAGGCCGGTTATATAGCTAGATTGTGTTGATTTTACTCTAATGGCTCCAACTCCTAGAAAAAGGCATAGAGGATGTGAACAAAAGTATCTGAGAAATAAACACATACACGAACTCTAGTTCTTATTCCAGAGCACTGAGTAGGAGCCTCATTGTGTCTCACCTGGTGTAATGAGTTAATAAATTGCACAGCAGCTACGGAAATATGTCTGTTCTCTGTGGAGGATGGTTAATAACCCAACAGCTAATGTAAGTGGATGTTTACTTAGGAAGTGATGGGAACCCTGCAGTTGCACAAAATAAGCTGACCCAAATTAAAGGAATGCAAACCATGAAGCCCTCATGCCTGTTTAGTTGTTCAGGGAAGAGTGGAGTAGAAGGCTGAGGCAATAAGCCAGTGTCAGATAGCCCACACTGTGTTTCATTGGGTACGCACATGCACAGCCGAGCACACAGGCATAAGTCAACACGTACACAGTCGGTTCCTGTCCACTGCACTTCTGCCTCGGGAGCACAGGAACCTCTGCCTCGTGTGAGCTTCTGCTTGACATGGTGGCCTTCCTCACCACTGAAGGCTGACCCAAATCCATCACTCCAGCCTGTCTCCCTACCATCTTGCACAGTTCATATTTGACACTTAGTCATATCACTGTCCTCGGCTTCCTCCTGCTTATCCACATTCTGCAGAAGTTGTCCAAAACCCATTTCCCCTGTGAAGCCTTATCAAGTGTCTGGTGATTTTTTTCTCATTTGAATTCTCAATCCCTAATTATCTTTAATACTCTTTTTTCACACCATTTTCTGTGAGGCGCTGTTATGTCTCTTGATACGTGTAGAGATCTTACCTCCCAAAAGTGGACTATAAAGTCTGGAAGACGTTATTCAAACTTACTCTTCTCAGGAAGATTTCATCTCCCAGCACATTGCCTGGGATGGAGTAAGTCCTAAGTAGGTTGATGCACAGGAATGAGATGGAGAAACAAAGACACTTGTGCATTGAGACTAGTTAAGCCACTACTTTTGGACCAGAAGATTTACTAGCAAAAATTTATCCCATCATTATTTTTGTTAAGGAAGATGGTCAGTTAGTCTTATTGGGGTGAATTTCTGATGGGCAGGTAAAGGAACTGTAGGTAGAATCTCAGTTAATAGAGTGAGGATTGACCAGGGGAAGAAGGTGACTGCCACTGCGGAAGTGCTGTGTTTGCATATATGTGTGCCGCTTTACGCAGCGCGCTCACTGGTTAGGGGACTTGGACGGAGACCGGAGGGAGTGAGGAAGCAAGCCACTGGCTTCTTAGAGAGAGTCGGAGGCAGAGTGTGCAGCAGGCCTACAGACGGAGAGTGGGAGCGTGCTTGGAGTGTTGGAAGAGTAGAGAGAGGCCAGCATGTGCTGAAGAGAATGAACCAATAGTACTTCATAAAATCAGAGAGTTAGCTAGGGCCTAATCATGCAGGACCTTGAAGGGACTCTGGTTTTTACTCTGACTGAAATCAGAAGCTATTGAATAGTTTTGATCAGGGGAGAAAATGTGTATTCAATGTTTGAAAATCTTGCTGTAAAATTGGGTCTGTTGCCAGCTTTAGTTCATGACACTTATCATCATTGCTACATGCATGGCACTATTTTATATCATTTTTTAGAAAAAAGCTGTACTTGAACTTATCATTCAACCCAAAACTGTAGCCATAACTTATATTTACCTATAATTCTTAATGGTAATTCTTTATTTACTGTAATTATTCATGGTAACTTGACTTGTTTTGTACTTCCCTGGGAAGTGGGATTGCTGGATCATATTTAGTAGTTCTATTTTTAACTTTTTGATGAACTTCCATACATTTTTTCATAGTGACTTTAGCAGTTTACATTTACAAAATAGATGATTTTTAAAAATCTTTCTTTCCTGCTTTTTCTCCCCAAATCCCCCCAGTACATAGTTGTGTATTGTAATTGTGGGTCCTTCTAGTTGTGGCTTGTAGGATGCCACTTCAACGTGGCCAGACAAGCGGTGCCATGTCCACACCCAGGATCCGAACTGGGGAAACCCTGGGCCACTGAAGCGGAGCACATGAACTTAACCACTCAGCCACAGGGCCAGCCCCAAAATAGATGATTTTTAAAAATTTTTATTGAGTTAATGATAGGTTCCAATCTTGTGAAATTTCAGTTGTACATGATTATCTATCAGTCGTGTTGTAGGTTCACCCTTCGCCCTTTGTGCCCACCCCCCACCCCACCTTTCCCCCGGTAGCCACTAATCTGTTCTCTTTGTCCACATGTTTAAATTCCTCATATGAGTGGAGTCACACAGAGATTCTCCTTCTCTATCTGGCTTATTTCACTTAACATAATTCCCTCAAGGTCCATCCATGTTGTTGCAAATGAGACGATTTGGTTCTTTT
Source organism: Equus quagga (assembly GCF_021613505.1). NCBI lineage: Eukaryota > Metazoa > Chordata > Mammalia > Perissodactyla > Equidae > Equus > Equus quagga. The sequence continues at coordinate 214,786 of NC_060271.1, forward strand.
TTATGGCTGAGTGGCATTCCATTGTATATATATATCACATCTTCTTTATCCAATCATCTGTTGATGGGCACTTAGGTTACGTCCATGTCTTGGCTATTGTAAATAATGCTTCGATGAACATAGGGGTGCATGGGACTTTTGGAATTGCTGATTTCAAGCTCTTTGGATAGATACCCAGTAGTGGAATAGCTGGATCATATGGTATTTCTATTTTTAATTTTTTGAGGAATCTCCATACTGTTTTCCATAGTGGCTGCACCAGTTTGCATTCCCACCAGCAGTGTATGAGGGTTCCCTTTGATCCACAACCTCTCCAACATTTGCTACTATTTGTTTTAGTTGTTTTTGTCATTCTAATGGGTGTAAGGTGATATCTTAGTGTACTTTTGATTTACATTTCCCTGATGCACAGCGATGATGAACATCTTTTCATGTGCCTATTGGCCATCCGTATATCTTCTTTGGAGAAATGTCTGTTCATGTCTCCTGCCCATTTTTTGATCGGGTTGTTTGATTTTTTGTTGTTGAGCAGGGTGAGTTCTTTATAGATTATGGATATTAAGTCTTTATCGGATGTATTACTTGCAAATATTTTTTCCCAGTTGATGGGTTGTTTTTTTGTTTCAATCCTGTTTTCCCTTGCCTTGAAGAAGCTCTTTAGTCTGATGAAGTCCCATCTGTTTATTCTTTCTATTGTTTCCCTTCTTTGAGAAGACATGGTGTCCAAAAAGATCCTTTTAATACAGATGTCAAATAGTGTACTGCCTACATTTTCTTCTAGAAGCCTTATGGTTTCAGGTCTTACCTTTAGGTCTTTGATCCATTTTAAGTTTATTTTGGTGAATGGTGAAAAAGAATGGTCACTTTTCATTCTTTTCGATGTGGCTGTCCAGTTTTCCCAGCACCATTTGTTGAAGAGACTTTCTTTTCTCCATTGGATGCCCTCAGCTTTGTCGAAGATTAGCTGTCCATAGATGTGTGGTTTTATTTCTGGGCTTTCAATTCTGTTCCATTGATCTGTGCACCTGTTTTTCTACCAGTACTGTTTTGATTACTGTAAAGTTGTAATACATTTTGAAGTCAGGGATTGTGATGCCTCCAGCTGTGTTCTTTTTTCTCAGGATTGCTTTAGCAATTTGGGGTCTTTTGTTGCCCATATGAATTTTAGGATTCTTCGTTCTCTTTCTGTAAAGAATGTCATTGGAATTCTGATTGGGATGGGATTCAATCTGTAGATTCCCTTAGGTAGAATGGCCATTTTAACTCTGTTTATTCTTCGAATCCATGTACGTGGAATGTCTTTCCATCCCTTTATGTCATCATCCATTTCCTTCAGAAAAGTCTTGTAATTTTCATTGTATAAGTCTGTCACTTCCTTAGTTAAATTCACCCCAAGGTATTTTATTCCTTTTGTTGCGATTGTGAATGGTATTGTGTTCTTGAGTTCTTTTTCTGTTAGTTCACTATGAGAGTATAGAAATGCTACTGATTTATGTAAATTGATTTTATACCCTGCAACTTTGCTGTACTTGTTGATTACTTCTAGAAGTTTTCCTATGGATTCTTTGGGGTTTTCTATATATAAGATCATGTCTGCAAACAGCGAGAGTTTCACTTCTTCCCTCCCTATTTGAGTTCCTTTTATTCCTTTTTCTTGCCTAATTGCTCTGGCCAAAACCTCCAGTACGACATTAATTAAGAGTGGTGATAGAGGGCATCCTTGTCTCGTTCCTGTTTTCAGGGGGATGGTGCTCAGTTTTTGCCCATTGAGTATGATGTTGGCTGTGGGTTTGTCATATATGGCCTTCATTATGTTGAGGTGGTGACCTTCTATGCCCATTTTGTTCAGAGTTTTTATCATAAATGGCTGTTGGATCTCGTCAAATGCTTTCTCTTCATCTATTGAGATGATCATGTGGTTTTTATTCCTCAGTTTGTTGATGTGGTGTATCATGTTGATTGATTTGCAGATGTTGAACCATCCCTGTGTCCCTGGTATGAATCCCATTTGATCATGATGTATGATCCTTTTGATGAATTGCTGAATTTGGGTTGCCAAAATTTTGTTGAGAATTTTTGAATCTACGTTTATCAGCAATATTGGCCTGTAGTTCTCCTTTTTCATGCTGTCCTTGTCAGGCTTTGGTATCCATGTGATGTTGGCCTCGTAGAATGTGTTAGGAAGTATTCTATCCTCCCTAATTTTTTGGAGTAGCTTGAAAAGGATAGGTATTAGATCCTCTCTGAAAGTTTGGTAGAATTCCCCAGGAAAGCCACCTGGCCCTGGGGTTTTTTTCTTTTGGATGCTTTTGATTGCTGTTTCAATCTCTTTCCTTGTGATTGATCTGTTCAAATTTCCTGCTTCTTCTTGACTAAGCTTTGGGAGATGGTAGGAGTCCAAGAATTTATCCATTTCCTCTAGGTTATCCATTTTCCTGGCATATAGTTTTTCGTAGTATTCTCTTATAATCTGTTGTATTTCTGCAGAGTCTGTTGTTATTTCTCCTCTTTCATTTCTGATTTTGTTTATTTGAGCTTTCTCTCTTTTTTTCTTTGTAAGTCTGGCTAGGGGTTTGTCAATTTTGTTTATCTTCTCAAAGAACCAGCTCTTTGTTTCATTGATCCTTTCTACTGCCTTTTTTGTTTCAATAGCATTTATTTCTGCTCTGATTTTTATTATTTCTCTCCTTCTGCTGAGTTTTGGCTTTGTTTGTTCTTCTTTCTCTAATTCAGTTAGCTGTAGTTTAAGATTGCTTATTTGGGATTTTTCTTGTTTGTTAAGATGTGCCTGTGTTGCGATGAATTTTCCTCTTAATACAGCTTTTGCTGTATCCCATGTGAGTTGGTATGGCATGTTATCATTTTCATTTGTCTCCAGGTATTTTTTGATTTCTTCTTTAATTTCTTCAATGATCTATTTCTTGTTCAGTACTGTATTGTTTAGTCTCCACATCCTTGTGTCTTTCTCAGCTTTTTTCTTGTAATTAATTTCTAGCTTTATAGCATTATGATCGGAGAAGATGCTTATTATTATTTCAATTTTTTTAAATTTGTAGAGGCTTGCCTTGTTTCCCAACATATGGTCTATCCATGAGAATGTTCCATGAGAAGAACGTGTATTCTTCTGTTTTTGGATGGAATGTTCTATATATGTCTATTAAGTCCAACGGTTTTAGCTTTTCATTTAGCTCCACTGTTTCTTTGTTGATTTTCTGTCTGGATGATCTGTCCATTGATGTGAGTGGGGTGTTGAGGTCCCCTATTATTATTGTGTTGTTTTTCACATCTTCCTTTAGGTCTGTTAATAGTTGCTTTATGAACTTTGGTGCTCCTGTGTTGGGTGCATAGATATTTATAAGCATTATTTATTCTTGATGAAGTGTCCCTTTGATCAAAAATAGATGATTTTTAAAGAGACATGATAGTTACAATAAAAATTGTTGAGAAGTGTGGCTTCTTTTACTTTTCAGTAGATGGACTCATAATGTTCAATATCATAACAAAAATGCTTATCTACATTCTTTCCAACATTTATTTCTTTTCTGCTAATTAATTGTAGCTTCAACAGGATGTTAATTTTTATGGAGATGATGACACATCTATCAGTGTTTAAGACATTTCTTGAACACCTATTTAATGCACAAGTAAGTGCCAGCATCTTCTCACATCAGTGACAAATTACAGAGATATCCTGATGGTATGCTTGCCTGATTATTGCTTTTTTTCATTATTGTTTCCTGTCTAGTCACTTAGAGAACTCAGGAATTGTTTGAGAGATGAGTTACAGTGAAATTCAACAAAAATACTATCTTTGGATGGTGTTATTCTCATATGCATCAAAATAGCTTGCAGTAACATATTTATGATACTTTTAAAGCTATAAGCTCTCTTTGTTAGGTTTTAATAACCCTAGTATGAGATTTAAATTATTTTAAATATGACTCAGAGGAACTGTATATACTGTAAGCCAGTGATGTCAGAAGAACTGTAGCCTTTTATTAGCAATTATGATTTGTAGCAATATTTCTTGCCAATTTTCACAATTCCTCTTCCTGTTTTTTTTTTTTTTTTCCTTCAACCAAATCTTGAACTAGAGCTTTTGCCCCGGGATAAATCTGCACCAGGCAACATGAAGCAAAACTTCTGTCTGGCTCCATGCTTTAGCTCTTCCTGGCTGGAATTCAATTATATATAAGACAGCTTGCTCTTTCAAATTCAGGAGATTAAAAAACAAGAACCAAAAAAAAAAAGGTTTGCTTTTGAGGAAACACTTGTAGATTACTGATCGGTATTTTTTGAGGCTAGAAACACCTGGGAATTTAGAAGAGCCCACTTGATAACTTCTCCCTTTCATATGTAACCAGCGTTGAGAAATCCGAATGATAGATGTGAGATAGTAATGGTATTGATTATTTTTCATCAGTCACGTCTTCATTCATTTCAGATTCTCCTTCTCTGAGCCTTGAGTGTATCTGAGTGGAAGCAGCAGCTTTCTGCCACTTTCATGTATTGATTAGTCCATATCAAAGCAGTTCATTCTCACATTCAGTTAAACAATTCTGTTTCTCCAATGTTCCCACCTCTCAGATTGGCCTCATCTGCAGTGTAGATGGTATAATCTGCTCTTTCACTCTTACTACCTTCTTTCCCTGTATTCCTTGTTCCTAGAGGGTAAAAAAAAAGGCATTAGGGAAATAGGAGTCAACATATGGAGTCTGTTGCTGTTACCCATGCTCAAATGCTGAATTTCTTTTAGGTTGGATTTGTGGGTTTATGGAGACTGTCTGTTGGGATCCTCACATTGAATGGTTTAGTGATGTGGGACATACACTCTGTCTAACCACCATAAACCTTTCTTCAGCCTTACCATTTCACCTTCACCCATGGGCATGCACTGTGGTCTATCATTACTCAATCTCCTCTCTGTGGAGGATGCTTCCTGGGACAAGGTCCTTTAAAGAAACTTTGCATAAGGTCAATTTCCAGAATTTCCACTGGCACATAGGAACTCAGTGTGCTAGAGATTGACTAGTTTTTCTCCAAACCCATTTCCTTTTCTTTCTGGGCACAAAGATATTCTGCACTGCCCAGCTGTCTTTGAATTTGATATGGATATGTGACTGAGTTCTGGCCAATGAAATGTGAGTATAAGTACCATTTCCAGACCTGGCTCACTAAAACTTCTCATGACAATCCTCCATGTTCTTTTAACATCTGTCTCCTTGAGACAGATGAGCACAGAGACCTTGGAAAGCATCTTTGAAAATGATTGAACCACAAGATGAAATAATCTGGGTCCAATTTAATAAGAGCTGCTTGTCCCTTTGTAACTTTCATGAGCAAGAAATAAACACTATCACACTTGAACCTTTATACACTTTGGAGTTTGTCATGGTGGCTAGTAGTACTTTAACTAATTCACTCGTGCATTCTAGCTATGCTGGTCAGATTTAGCAAGTAAAAATAAAGGGCATCAACTCAAAGTTGAATTTCAGATAAACAGGCAATCATATTTAAAATAAGTATGTCCCATGCAGCATTTAAGACATTCTTATACTAAAAATTGTTATCTACCTGAGATTCAAATTTAACTGGGAATCTTGTATTTTATGTCACCGCACTAAAAGGTGGACACATGTGGCACTCCCGATGTTTCCCTCTCATCATTCTACTCTTCTCCATCCTGAATCTAATTTTCAGAAATGTGTAGAAGAGAATAAATGTTTAGCCTCTACATTCACATATGCTTTGAAACTCTAAGGGGAAATATGCCAGTCTCTTCCAACAACTCTCCCACCCAGTCTACTCCAGTGCCTGGCACAAGTCTCCAGCCCCGCGCCCATCTGTCTGAGAATGTTGTATGAACTCTGCCTTCACTGGGCCCCCTTGTCTCCACGCAGGGTGCCCTGGGATCCCAGTGAGCTTTGTATGGGGCAGAGAATAAACATAGTTCTCAGGCATCAGGCAGCTGAACACTCCAGTGAACTCTCCCCTCTGATGAGTTGAGCCTTTTTCTTAGTCAGGCTAGAAGGGGCAGTGAAAGTGAAGGAAGCAGAGGTCTCATCATATCTTAGTAGTCCTGGAACTGTGTATCTAGAAGCCCCTTTAGAATGTGGAGAAGCTTATTACCTATTGTTCTTTTTGAATCTTCAGCAGGAATTCTGAGACAACAGGAAAAGTTCCAGTCTGTCTCCAATTAAATATCCTTAGATCACCCAGAAAATTGGGAAAATTTGACACATATTTGCATGCTGTCAACGTCACTTCAACAAAACAGCATTAGACAGGGAGTGATGTCAGCATCATGGCAGAGTGAGCTCTCCCCTTGAACTCTCCCTTCTAAGATAAAATGAAAAGGATATTTATACACCCACAGAGGACATTCACACAGCACAAAAGACACCTGAGGGACCCACACAGCCATACATCTGAAGGTGGGGTTCTGGATGCTCCAGAAGAAGGGGAAGGTAGTAAGGGGGGTTACTACCTTCTAGTGACCCTGGGACTGCACACAGCTCTGAGAGGAAAGGGGGATGGGGCAGCCCTCTACAGGGACACTATCACTCTCTGAGTTCCATCACAGCTCAAGGGAAACCCCCATACACAGAGGTGACTAAGCTATTGCAGGGCTGTCTTCATCAATCTAGCATGCCAGGAGAACAGATAGTGAGGGCCCATGGAGAACATCCTTGGGAGCATGCAGGCAAAAGAAAGTGCCCTCCTCCCACTGTTTCAGCTCTGCCACAGAGTGAAAGGCACCCAGCAGCTGGAGCTTTGGAGCCATGGGTCACGGCAGGCTAAGAATACACAGCTCCTGAGCCTCACCCAGTGGTGGCAGGTGGAAACTGCAACCAGGTACTATCACTATGCAGAGTCAAAAAACCAGACTGTCAAGCAGTATGAAAAAATATATTACATCTCCAGATAAGAAGGAAAATGGCATGTACCCAGAAATCAACCCTGAAGGCACAGAATTTCATAAACTAAATGACAGAGATTTCAAAATCACTGTCATAAAAAAACTTAACGAGTTACAAGAAAATACAGAAAGACATTTCAATGAAATCAGGAATTTCTTCACAAAAGGGATTGTAACTATAAAGAAGAACCAATCAGAAATGTCAGAGATGAAAAACACAATGGATGAGATAAAGAAAAATCTAGATTCCAGAAACAACAGAGCTGATAGTATGGCAGACCAAAGTAGCAATTCAGAGGAGAGAAATATAGAAATGCTTCACATGGAAGAGGAGACAGAATTAAGACTAAAAAGAAATGAAATTCTCTGACAAATATCTGACTCAATTGGGAAATGCAACATAAGGATTATAAGCATTCTGGAGGGAAAAGAGAAGGAGAATGGAGCAAAAAGCTTGTTCAAAGAAATAATAGTAAACTTCCCAAGCCTGGGGAAGGAGCTGGAAATACAAGTGAAAGAAGCCAGTAGATCTCCTAATTATATCAATGTAAAAAGACCTTCAAGGCATAAATAGTAAAGCTGGCAAAAGTCAATGAGAAAGAAAAAATGTTAAGGGCAGCAAGGCAGAAGAAAATAACCTACAAAGGAGGCATTATCAGGCTTTCAGCACATTTCTCAGCAGAAACCTTACAGGCTACACAAGAGTGGAATGATATATTCAAAATTCTAAAAGACAAAAACTTTCAGCCAGAATACTCTATCCAGAGAAAATATCCTTCAGATATGACAGAGAAATAAAAACTTTCCCAGATAAACAGAAGCTAAGGGAGTTCATTGCCACAAGATGCCCCCTACAAGAAAGCCTCAAGAAGGGCCTCATACCTGAAAAAAAATATGAAAGGGGCTGCAAAGCCCTGGGCAAGGAGTTAAATAGGTAGGCAATAATCAGGAAATTGAAGCTCTCTGTCAGAACAGGTTAGTAAACACTTAACTATAACATTAAAGATAAAGGGAAGAAAAACACAAAAATAAATGTAATCTCATCATTTTAATCACAAACTCACAACACAAGATGGAATAAGATATGACAATAATAACTTAAAGGGAAAGAGGTAAGGAATAGAATTGGCTTAGTCTAAGGAAATAAGAGGCTATCAGAAAGGGGACTATCTCATCTATGAGATTTTTTATATAAACCTAATGGTAATCACTAAACAAATAATTAGAACTGAGACACAAATGATAAACAAGGAGAAAACTAAGAAAACCATCATAGAAAACTACCTAACCGAATTGGTAATCTGAAGTACATGGGACGAGAAACAAAGAAAATGCAGAAGAACTGGAAAATGAGTGCTAAGATGGCAGCATTAAGCCCGCATCTATCAATATTCACTTTAAATGTAAATGGATTGAATTCTCCAATAAAAAGACACAGAGCAGCGAGATGGATTAAAGAATAAGACCTAACAATATGCTGCCTCCAGGAAACACATCTCAGCTCCAAGGACAAACACAGGCTCAGAGTGAAGGGATGGAAGATGATACTCAAACCTAATGGCAAACGAAAGAAAGCAGGTGTTGCCATATAGCAGACAAAGTAGACTTTAAGGTAAAACAGGTAGAGACAAAGAGGGGTAGTATATAATGATCAAAGAGACACTCCACCAAGAAGACATAACACTTATGAATACCTATGTACCCAACACAGGAGCACCAAAGTTTGTAAAGTAACTATTAACAAACCTAAAATGAGGTATTAACAACACAATAATAGTAGGGGACCTCAACACCTTAACACTTACATTAAGAGATAGATCATCCAGACAAAAAGTCAACAAGGAAATAGTGGAATTAAAGGAAAAACTAGACCTGATGGACTTGATAGTTATACTTGGAACACTGCATCCAAAAACAGCAGAATACACATTTTCTCAAGTACACATGGAACATTCTCAAGGATAGACCATATGTTGGGAAACAAGGCAACCCTCAATAAATTTAAGAAGATTGAAATTATATCTAGAATCTTTTCTTACCATAATGCTAGGAAACTAGAAGTCAACAACAAGGAAAAAGCTGGGAAAGGGACAAAGATGTGGAGAGTAAACAACATGCTACTGAACAACCAATGGATCATTGAAGAAATTAAAGGAGAAATCAAAAAATATCTGGAGACAAATGAAAATGAAAACACACCATAACAATTCATATGGGATGTAGCACAAGTGGTCATAAGAGGGAAATTTGTAGAAATACAGGCCCACGTTAACAAACAAGAAAAATCCCTAATAAGCAATCTTAAACTACACCCATCAAAATTAAAAAAGAAGAACAAACAAAGCCAAACTCAGTGGGAAGAGGGAAATAATAAAAATTAGAGCAGAAATAATTGAAATTGGAACAAAAAAGACAGTAGAAAGGATAAATGAAACTAAGAAATGGGTCTTTGAGAAGATAAATAAAATTGAAAAACCCTTAGCCAGTCTCACTAAGAAAAAAAGAGAGAAGGCTCAAATAAGTAAAATTAGAAATGAAAGAGGAGAAATTACAATGGATACCACAGAAATATGAAAGATTATAAGAGAATACTATGAAAAACTATATGCCAACAAATTGGACAATCTAGGAAAAATGGATAATTCCAATGACGTTCTTCCCAGAAACAGAACAAAGAATCTTAAAATTCTTATTGGGCAACAAAAGACTCCGAATAGCCAAAGAAATCCTGAGAAATAAGAATAAAGCTGGATGCATCACAATCCCTGACTTCAAAATATTCTACAAAGCTATATTAATCAAAACAGCATGGTACTGGTACAAAAACAGACACACAGATCAAAGGAACAGAATTGAAAGCCCATAAATAAAACCACACATCTATGGACAGCTAATCTTCAACAAAGGAGCCAAGAACATACAATGTTGAAAGGTAAGTCTCTTCAATAAATGGTGTTGGGAAAACTGGGCAGCCACAAGAAAAAGAATGAAAGTAGACCATTATCATTCTCCACACACAAAAATAGACTCAAAATGGATGAAAGACATGAAGATAAGACCTGAAACCATAAAACTTGTGGAAGAAATTATAGGCAGTATACTCTTTGACATTGGTCTTAAAAGGATCTTTTCAAATACCATGTTTACTCTGCCAAAGCAAACAAAAGAAAGAATAAATAAGTGGGACTTCATCAGACTAAAGAGCTTCTGCAAGGCAAAGGAAACCAGGATTAAAACGAAAAGACAATCCATCATCTGGGAAAAAATATTTGCAAATCATATATCCGATAAGAGGTTAATCTCCAAAATATATAAAGAACTCACACAGCTCAACAACCAAAAAACAAACTACCTGATCAAAAAGTGGGTAGAGGATATGAACAGACATTTTTCCAAAGAAGATGTTCAGATGGCCAATAGGCACATGAAAAGATGTTCAACATCACTAATCATCAGGGAAATGCAAATCAAAACTACACTTAGATATCACCTCACACCCGTTAGAATGGCTATAATCATCAAGACAAAAAACAAGAAATGTTGGAGAGGGTGTGGAGAAAAGGGAAACCTCATCCTCTGTGGGTGGGAATGCAAACTGGTGCAGCTACTATGGAAAACAGTATGGGGGTTTCTCAAAAAATTAAAAATAGAAATACCATATGACCCAGCTATCCCACTACTGGGTATTTATCCAAAGAACTTGAAATCAATACAAAGAGACCTATGCACCCCTGTGTTCACTGCAGCATTATTCACAATAGCCAAGACATGGAAGCAAACCAAGTGCCTATCGACTGAGGATTGGATTACAGAAGACGTGGTAAACATATATATATATATATATATATATATATGACGGAATACTACTCAGCCATTAAAAAAGACAAAATTGTCCCATTCACAACAATATTGGATACACCTTGAGGGTATTGTGTTAGGTGAACCAAGCCAGAAGAGAAAGACAAACACCATATGAATTCATTCATATGTGTAAGTTAAACAAACACATGGACAAAGAGAACAGTTTAGTGGTTACCAGGGGGAGGAGGTTTGGGGCGTGGGCACAGGACATGAAGGGGCACATTTATATGGTGAAGAATATATATATTGTTTTCAAGTCCACATGGAACATTTGCTAAAAAATAAACATGTTGGGCCATAAGGAAGTTTCAACAAACTTCTGATGATTTAAGTAATGAAGTATGATCTCTGAACAAAGTGTAAATTAAACTTGAAATCATTTAGCACAAATTATTTAATCACAACAGAATTAAGCTATTGAAAACAAAGCGTCACTAAACATTTATTCACTCCTTATTGAAGTCTTTGTGTCAATTCATTATTTTTTTAAAATAGACTTATTTTAGAACACTTTAAATCTATAGAATTATTCTGAAGATAGTACTATAGTTCCCAAATACTCCACACCCAGGTTCCCGTATTATCAACACTTTAGGATAGTATGGCTCATTCATCACAATTCATGAACCAATGTTGATAAATTGTTATCAAGTTCACACTTTACTCAAATGTTCTGTTTTCTCCTAATGTCTTTTTCTGTCCCAAGATTGCAACAAAGACACTACATGACATTTAGTCTTCATGTCTCCTTAGACTCCTCTTAGTTTTGACAGTTTCTCAGACTTTCCGTGTTTTTGGTGACCTTGACAGTTTTGAAAAGTACTGGTCAGATATTTTACTGAATGTCCCTCTATTGGCGTTTGTCTAATGTTTTTGTCATGATTAGACTGAGTTATAGGTTTTCAAGAGAAAGACCAGTGACATAAATTGTCATTCTCAGCACCTCACATCAAGGAAACGATCTGTGTGACATGGTGAGCCGAGCTTGACACTTGGCCTGAGGCAGTGCTCAGCAGGTCTCTGCTGTCAGCGTCCTCTTTTCCCTCACCTTCCCACACTCCGCTATGTGGGCAGAATCCCTATGTGCAGCCCACACTTAAGGAATGAGGAGTTATACTCTGTCCTGCTAAGGGTGAAGTATTTGCTTCAATGATTTGAAATTCTTCTGAATGGGAGATTTCTCTCTTCTCCCCAATTTATTAATTTACCCAATCATTTGTTTGCATCAATATGGACTCGTGGGTATTTATTTTATGCTTTAGGTTAAAATTCAATACTGCTTTATTTATGTTATCGCTCAAATCTTTCTAGCTTTGAACATTGGGAGCTCTTTCAGTTGGGTCCTGTTTCCAGAAATTTGATATACTCCTTTATTATTTTTTGGTTTTGTTTTTAGCACTTACTTTCTCTACATGATGCTCCAGGATCATCTTGTATATTTCCTGTCCCAGTCCTCAAATCCTCCATTTCTCCAAGGAGCTCTGGTTTGTTCTAGTGGGGAATAGTATTAGAAACCAGTATCTGGGCACTTGGTGTGCTTGTTGCTACTAGAATATTGTTGCTTCTAGGCCCTTTCAGCTGAAAGAGCAAGGAGAGCTATGTGTGTATCTGACCCATGTACATACTCGTGTATCTAAATATTTCCATATGAAACCATCTTTATTTATGTCAAGCTAAATATGAAGGTGATGGTGGTGATAGCAGTGATGGTGAAGATGGTGGTGGAGGTGGTGGTGGTGGCGGCAATGGAGGTGGTGGTGATGTATTTATAATTAATAAATGGCCAGAGTCAGGAATCCTGTCCCTCATACCGTAAAGAAGCCACTGAGAGAAATGTTGGTAAAATCTGCCAATCAACACTGCTTTTTCTTGAAACTTGTAATCTTTCTAAAATCTTTGTCTCTGCCATTTTTCATGACTTTCCTGCTTTAGTCATGAGTGCTTACTGTGTGCTGAGTCCTTTGCACACGTCAGCTCATTCAGTCCTTACAACAACCCATTTTACAGATGGGTACTGAGACGCAGATGTTCAAGGGCTTGCCCTGGGTCACAGTGAGTGGTGTAGAGCCACTGCTCTCCCACTGTGCAGTTTTCTTGATCACTTTTCTTTTTTAAAAAGCTTTTTTCCTAAGTCTCCCACTGGCACCAAAATGAAGAGGTTTGCCAGCTCCTACTCTAGGTAATTGGTAGAATTTATCTCGACAGTCACGTGGAGACTTCAGACTGTGTCCACCAAACCCTGTTGACTTATTGGGGCCCTTTGTGTTGATTGGCTTAGTGATCACTTCATAGAGTAATGAGTTCTTTCATTTGGAGTGTTTGCAAAGAGGCTAGATGACCACATCTTGGGGTTTTTATAGAGAATTTGTACACATTACCTGGGATTTGAACATCATGCCCACCAGGATTCCTCCCAGGTGTGTGATTCTCTGATGGGAACTTAACCCTTGTCCCATCTCCTCTTCCCCTTGCATTGCTCAGAACACCTAGCCAAGTGAGGCTTAAAAAGACTTGTGTGTATGATAAAAATTTCCAAATGTCAGAGTTGGAAGGAAGCCTTGAGATGATTGAGTCAGGACTGTCATTTGGCATCTGAGGCCTGGAGAATGTAAGCAAATTTAATAGGGTCTCCTGCTGTTGCTATGGAGCCCACAGTCTCCAGTCCTAAAATTTTTTCATCCACCAAATAAAGGGAATATGTCACATAGCTATTTACTCATTCCATCAGTGTGACTTCTAGTTTTATCGCTGATCAAAAGTTTAATCAGTGAACTTAGAACAGTGTGTAGCACAGAATAGGTGTCCGATACTCACTGACTGGATGAAATCCATGACCCCAGAATCCTTGAGGGTTTATAACTGTGTAGTGAAGTCATTATTATCTTGGCTGTGACATTAATAACATGCTAAATAAATATGCAAACTCTCCATTGCTCAGCCCCACGATGGGGATGCCACACTGTCCTCTGGTCTAAGGATTTCCAGGCATTCCTTCCAGCTCATGTTCTCCCCTCTGTGGCCCTCCATCCACATCTCACAAGTTCCGTGGATGTCACCAGCCAGTCAGAGCCTCAGAGCAGCATGAAATATCCAGAGTTATCACTGATATTGCTGCAGCCCAGAACCCCCCTGGCCACGTGGGTCGGCTCTGATGCCTCGTCTGGGGAAATGCGTGTGTCCAGCAGGCTTCTTGCAGCATTGAAGCCTGCTTGTGCCCTCCTGCCATCTCCACACTGCTTCCCAGCCTGGCTGCTCCTCACTCCTGGAGAAGCACCCAGAAGACCCCAGGAAACAGACCAAGCCTGGCTGTCACTTGGTTAGAATCAGTGCAGTTGATGCAGTCAGGTTTTGGTTGCAGTGCCCCACTCTGCTCCTCACTGAGCCTCAGCCCTGCAGGTGGACTCTTGTCCCACAGGCCTTCACCGCCATGCTGGTCAGCAGGTGGTCAGCTGCTCTGTGCAGCATCAGAGATGTACACCATCCTGGTGGGTGTTTTCCATCTGGTGAGTGTCTTGCAGTCCCCAGATAAACTGGGAAGCCCCTTTGCAGGCAGGCCCGCTGAGGAGAGGGTCAAGCTCTAGCACATTACACGAAGCAGCCACAGTTGGGGTGGTCTGTCCCAGGCCAGCAGCCCAGTCCCCCCACAACGGTTACTGGGGCAGGTGGAGATGTGGGAGCTCCATGTGTCACAGACCCTGCCGCCTGCTTGCCCAGCGTGGCCCCCAGAGCTTCCCTGGTGAAGCCCACACAGCTGCCTGTGCCCAGAGCACTTCTCTGGCTCCTGTCCCCAGGCTGGGACCATCCAAATTTGAATTGCCAATAAGTGTCTCAGGCCTACCAAGTATTGAGTTGGGGAAGGGGAGACAGCAAGGTCTGTAGGGGCTTGTTGTTAAATTCCTGTGCCCTTCCTCCTGTCCCCGAGACCTGGGTGAGGCCACTGTTGTGCTGGCAGGATCTGCTGCTTCCACAGCCCACTGGCTGTCCAGGAGCTACAGACCAGCCTCAGGGCCCAGCAGCCCCAAGGGAACATTTGTCCAGCTCAGTTCAGGGAGTCAGCAAGACCCTGCTGGACTCTGCACAAAAGGGCTGCTGTGCTCAGAGTTTGTAGACTCAGAATCTGAAACTCCTCAGGCCCTGCCCGCCGCAGACTCACGCCCTGCCCAAGCCCTTGGGTTGTCAGTCTGCCCCTTCTTCTGCTTCCCCTACAGCAGAGTGAACAACACAGGCTCTCCGCCCAGCCCCTGGATGGCCACCCGCCATGCACAGAACCTGCACCTCTGTCCCAGCCTTTCAGATAGCTCCTCATGGGAACACCATCCAGTGATGGAGGAGGAAAAGTCTGAGGGAACTGGGAGTGATGGTGTGCTGGCCAGCAGCAAGCCAGCCTCCTCTGTGTCCCGGGGCATCTTGGCACCACATGTAGCTGGTTGAAAGAAGCTCATTGTCTTATTGCTCTTCTTCTAGGAAGATGATGAGAGGCCAATTGAGGAAATCCAGAAGGAGGCTGAAGAGGAACAGAAAAGAAAGAATAGAGGCAAGTGCTCCCTTAGCACAGGCCTGTGAACTCCATGTGCTCAGGGGAGGAGGGGACCCCACTGCTGGCCCTCCCTGGAGGTCCTGGCTCTCCAGCCAGCCAGGGACAACCCAGGGAGTGCTATCCCTCAGGTGGCCACAGACATACTCTACCTGTGTGTCCAGCTTCCTGTGGGAAAGGTCAGAAAAGCTTAGATACAGCTTCAGCATCTCCTTGATGGCAAGGCGGTCTCAAGAGGTGGGTTTGAGCTTGGGAAACAAGTAGAAGCCAAACCAGACTGAAAAGATGGGGAGCCACCCTAACCCTTCTGAGGTTACAGGGAGTGAAATGGAGTTTCTGCGAGTGGCCCTCTGGGCCCTGGCTCTGAAGGAAAGTGTCTCACAGAAGCTCCACCTGTTCTGAGCTGGTAAACACTCTGCCTTCCAAGGTGATCGCTGTGGACTGTAGTATTCACTCAGAAGAATGATTTTGTCCTTGGTGATGGTTGCTGTCTGTGTGTGCTGCGTTTTGTGCTTTAATCGGCCTTGTTGTGGCCTGATCACACCTCCTGTGTCCACAGGTAAGAATGATGCTGAAGGTCAGAGGTTCCTGGCCTTGCCTCGTGCTCCAGGCTCTCAGGCCCCCAGCTCGGGCAGGTGGGACCATGGTCAGGATATGGAGCCCTGGTCCCAAACCAGATCCAAGCATGGTTGGCTTTAGCTGTTTCTCTACTAAATCCCATCTCCTTTTCAGAGAACACCTTCAAATGCTTTGGGCCCCTTGGAGAAGCCTCCAGAGAAAGTCCAGAGGGTCAAAGCCTGCCTGAGGCTCGTCCTGCAGAGCCTGCACAGCTGCAGATCCCCCAGTAAGTTTTTGTCCTTCCCTCCCACCCCGACATGCCCCCTTCTGCCCAATGCGCGAGACAAGTAGAACTTTGCCCCCATCCATCTGCCCCTGGAGCACAGCCTGCCTGTGCATGTTGGCCCTCAGCCCGGGCACGGCTTCTGACGGCCTGGGGCCCCGCCCCTCCTGGAGCCCCTGAGCACCCCCAGCCTGTTCCAGGTGGGGTTTGGATAGATGCCCCTGTTGCCTCCAAGGCTGATGGCTCTGCCTATGCCTTCTGAGTAGGGATGACAGACTTGGCTCTCGAGCAGACAGGCTGGCTTTCTTCCCACTCCTTCCTGGGAAAGGCCACTGTCCCTTGAAGAGCGGCCAGCAGGCCAGTGGCCTCTGGGTGCCTGTAATGGGATTGATCTGGTGCTCGCTGGGCCAGAGATGAGGGGGCAGCCAAGCCCTCTTCCTGAAGAGTTCTGCCATCCTAGCGGCGGCGCAGTTGCCCTGGCCACAACACAGCCCGTCTCTGCTCTGCCACTCATGCCCCTGCAGAAAGAGGTGAAGGGAAATGTCTGCCTCCATCCCCTCCCCCTGGCAGACAACAGAAGTGTAGCAGTGAAAACCCAGGCAGGCCTTCCTTACTGCAGCACAGTCTGATCCATAAGAATAAAGCTGGAGTCAGAATCGTGCAGGTTGGAGAGGGCTGAGCCATCTGAACCAAGGCTGGGTTGTGCCACGCGCTCCCGCTGAGGCCTGCCTATGGTGAGACATGCCCTGCTGCCCGGAGCCACAGCTGTGCCTGTGGTTGATGGGTTCAGGGCCCTGCTGTCTCTCATGCCTTGCTCTTAGGGGGCCAGCCCCTCACAAAGTCTCACGGTTGGTTCAAGCAAAGAGGTCGCAGAGTGATGTCTGTGGGCCTGGGAGCATCCCTTATGGTGGGGAGTCTGTGGACTGTGCCCCTCAAGTCCTGAATCCCAGGCTGCCAGCAGTGACCATTCAGGGGTGTCTCTCCTCTTCCCTCTTGGCCCACTCAGATGAGGCTGCAGAGAGCCATCTCATGCTATGGTTTCTGTTTTGTAGTTGATCTAAACTCAGCTGGGCAGCGAATGAGGGCAGGATGGTCGAAGCTTTGGCCAAACAGAAGATCCTTTTCAGGAGGCTGTGACAGAGGCCTGGGGGCTCTCCCAGGCAGCCCCATTGCTGGGGAGCCCTCTCTGCCACCGATCAGGTAATGAACAGCTTTTCCCCTAAGGTTCGGTGGGGACAATGGGTTCCCCAGGGGGACAGATGACCTGGATTGTGCTCGGCACCCACCTGAGCAGCAGCCCCCACCAGGTGCTCTGCAAGCCAGACAGCTGCTCTTTCCTGAGTCAGATGAGTCTCACTCTGGGTCTGCGTGGGAGTCCCCGCCATGTTCCCACTGGCCTTTTCCCGTCCAGCGCTCACCAGGCTGTTTGAGCTGCACCTGAGGCCTTGCCCCACCCCGAGCCCTGTGCTCTGCCGTACTTCACCCTCCTGCCCGTGTGCAGAGCAGAAGCCTGCCTGCCCCTGCATTGGCCTCCGTTCCTGTTGACGTATCTCTGATGGCTGTAGGGTTTCCAGAAGTTCCGAGTGCACACGCACAGACCTTAGAGAGGAGGGTGAGCCTGATGGCTGACCCCCTGACACTGTGTCCTGCCCTCCTACAGCAGGATGCCTGTATTTCCCAGGCCTGCCCATCACTGTGGGGACCATAGCGTGGCACCCAGCATTGCACAGTTGTTGAAGGTCACTGCTGAGCGTTGTGAGCCTAGAACAAATCTCTGTGGGTCTGTGAAATGACCCTCCAGGCACCTCAGTGACCCTGAGGCAGGACCTGGACCCCGGGCTCCTCGAGAAGCCGTCTGTGCCAGAGATGCCCGTGGAGATCAACCCCTGTCTGAGGGCCACGGCAGGAGCCCCGGGCCGCTGGCACCTTCCCTCTTAGCCACAGCGCCTGCTCCACGGAGCCAGAGGCTGTCCAGCAACCGCCCTGTGCTACTTACCTTAAACCCAGAGAGAGGAATCCAGTATTTGCACTTAGCAAAAGGTTTAAAAACGTATAAACAAATGTGTAAAAATAGCAAAAATGGTTGGCTTACTAAATCTATGTATTTCTGGTAGTAAAATACATTAAACAGCTCTGTTTAAAATACTGTTTGTAAAAAGTTTCTATCCTGTGTGACTGGGCCTTGGGGATGAATGCGTGTGCCCTCTGCTCCCTCCGGTGCACCTGCGGGCTGTGTTTCTCTGCAGGGCATAGGCAGGCAGGCCCTGCTGCATCCCCACGAAATTACAGGGGCTGCACAGACAGAGCCCAGCAGATTCCTGGGGAGCGAGGAGATCTGAAATCACACTGCTCCTGGAGCTGAGGTTGGGCTGCTGCTGGAGAACTGTAAGATTTGATCCCAAGGTAGAGAGCCAGAGCGGGCTCGTCCCTTGGGGAAGGAAGAATTCTCACCCTCCCCTGCCCTGGAGGAAATGGGGATCCTTACGCTAACCTGGAGTGGGTGGCTACCTAGGCCTGGGTTGGGCACAAAGGTCTGGAGAGCAACCTACAGAAGCTCGGCCAGCAGAAGGTTGGGTGAAACAGGAGGAACCTGGTCTTCTGAGAAAAGAGGAAGCTCTGAGAACAAGGAGTGCTGGGCCGGAGAGCCACAGCCTTGGGTCCTTGCCCTGCTGGCTGGTGAACCTGCAGCCCCTTGGGCTCCAGCTGCACCCCTCAGGCACAGCCTCTTCCCTGCAGAGTCCCCTGGAGCCAACTGCACAATAGATCACAGCACCTCCTACTGCGTGCCAGGCTGGCAGGAATTGGACCCAAGGCCTGGGGTTTGGGGACACCCTGGGCAAGGGTGGACCACAGCTCAGGCTCTAACTGAGCTCAAAATTTTAATAAAACATGAGGCTCACCTCCCCTGCTGTTTGCAGCTTTTAATTGGATATCGTTTTTTTGCATGCCTGAAA
The DNA here is from genome assembly GCF_021613505.1 of Equus quagga. Classification (NCBI taxonomy): domain Eukaryota; kingdom Metazoa; phylum Chordata; class Mammalia; order Perissodactyla; family Equidae; genus Equus; species Equus quagga. Next base: position 233,895 of record NC_060271.1, read on the forward strand.
AAAGTATACTAAAATAAATCCAAGATGAAAGTTACCTTCCTTCCTAGCTTCTAAACAAGTAACTGTTTCTAAATTTATCCATGCCATCGAGTCCTTGTTCCTGTACGCATTCTATATTTTGCATATTTGCAGCAATTTCATGGACTATTCTGCAGTTTCAGTAGGTAGGTACATACCAGCTCTTTTCCCAGTCTGCTACAACCTTTTTTTCCATCCTTCATTCTGGTAACCAGTCATATTCCTCCCGCCTCCCCACCCACCTGCGCACATTTCAACCTGCACGCTCGCGGGTCAGGGCTGTGGGCCTTGGCGGTTATGAAAGTGGTTTCACTGCAACTTGCTTTGGTCCCTTCACCTTCATGGAGTGCCTCCCAGGCCTGTGGATCTACACAGCTCTAATGTGTCCTTTTCCTGTCTTCCATGAGCTTCCTTTGTGTGGATTTGCCACAGTTATTCAACCCATCCCCTGTTAGGGAAAACTCAGATGCTTCCGATGCGTTGCCCCACACACGACACCTCTGCTGTTTCAGCAGACGTGTTTCCAGTAGTGAGCGGTGAATCAAAGGATGGGCTTGTGTGGCTACTTCAATGGCTTTTGCCAGATTCCTCTCCTGCAAAGCTGAGTCAACCCACCAGTCAGAGGTGAGAGCCCTGGCCTGTGCTCTCACCCCTCCTGTCATATCTCTGTGACCATAGACCCTCAGCTGTCCTAGGGCCCTCTGGAATCTGACCTCATGGAGGTGTCGCTTGTATCGACACCTCTTTCTTTAGATAGAGAGGAGTCTTTGCAATTCTAATGTCCAAACTTTTATTTTTCTATCAGAGTGTCTCTTTTAAATATACATCTGCCAATTATAAATGTTTTAAATATAAAAAATTGAAAACACAGAAAACTATAAAGAAAAAGTAGAAATGTTTTGTTACCCAAAGGTAACCACTGATAATACTTTTGATGCATTTCCTTCCAGTGTGCTTTTCTATGACATACTAGTATGTTTCACAAACCCAGTGAACTGACATGCAGGCTTCCATCCCATCTTGAATGTGGGCAAGGTCTGAGCAAGTGCTTCCAAAACACAACTGTTAATGAGCTCCTTTCTGGGAGCCTCTTGTCGCAGGCACCATTAGCCTTCTCTTTCTTCGGACTTCTTGGAATCACTTTCTGAAGGCTGCTGCACAGCGACCCTGCCCAGCCTGTTGGCCCTTTGTTCCCATGACCCCTGGGGGGAAGTGGTCATGTCTAAAAGCCCCATCTGTGTCCTTCCTCTTGGTTAGGATTAAGTCAGAGAAGAAGTGCCTCTCCTTGCTTCCTCTCCCTTCATCAGCACATTTTTGGAAAAGACAGCCCAGAACTGATCACTGTCTTGGCTTTCTTTGACGTAAAATGTGCCAGTTCAAATCCTCATGAGAGGGATGTGGAGCCAGCCCAAGTTGTCACCAGGGTCACCTCTGCCCCATTCCGGGCCTGCCTGTCCCTAAGTGGGGATGGGGAGAGCTGGGTCCAAGGCCGTCCTGGGATGTCTGTGTTCAGAATCCTCCCTGTGGGCTCTGCAGGCATGCACATCCCAGCTCTGCCACCTTCTAGCTGTGTGGCATGAGCAAGTTACTTAAGCCCCCTGCTTGACAGTAAAGTGAGAAAAATTATAGCATCTTTCCATCAAGTTGTGAGAAGTAGGTGAGATACGAGCTTGGCCTGAGGCTGGCACAGGTGAGGGCAGAGTAAGGAGGAAGGGTGGGCTGTCTTCTGATTCCCTTCTCATTTTCTCTTAGAATCTTCTCCCAGGTGGGCCCCAGGCTCAGGCCTGTGCAGATCCACAGGCATGTTGTCTCTCACTACTCTGTGGTGGCTCGTTGGGGACAAAGTGCTTGTCCTCCAGATGGGACAAGTCCCTTCCACATGCCCCACATCTCAGATATGTCCGAGACTGCGTCAACCCCCACGCAGGAATCACAGGGCACTGAGTCCATGCCCCAGGCCCTGCACGTGGTGCACGTCCTTCCACACCTGTGCCTGTGCTGCTGAGCAGTACAGGCCTGGGCTGGGCCCTAGGAAGGTGTCACTCAACTGGACAGTCTTGGGGCTGTCAGGTTCCCCAGGAGGGGTGCAATATCTTCACTGAATTATTATAAATAGAACAGTCTATCAATCTATATTTTATAAAAAACATGTTCTAAAAATTATGTAGGATGGTATCAAATTTGTTTGCTACTTTAAACACTGAATTTCCAGATATAGAAACCAAAAAATGCAGTGCATGAAAAACACTAAGCCAAGATTACTTTAAATGTCTACATTTTCATAAAATTACTCAAAGGCTCTCAAAAAATAGTGCCCATTTAGTTCAATGCCAATTACTCAAATTAAGACTAGAAGGGTTAATTAAAATACAAGTTTAAAAAGTATAACAGAAACAAGATGAGGACTCCATTCTCATTATAACTGGCACAATATCTTTCCACTTTGCCATGTTTTACTGTTTGCCTTGCCACTCCTAGAAGTAGGCATACAGGTTATTTCTGTTAGGAGTTTGAAGGATGCTGCGCAGGTTGTGTACAAGGGGTCCTGACTCACAGAGTCTGGGCTCAGCCTTGTTTTGTCCATAGTCTAGCTGCTTGATCTTAAGTAAGTTAATTAACCTACTCTTCCCAATTTTCTCACCTGATACACAGACACACAGACACACACACATATATGAAGAGAGAGAGATTTTAAGGAATTAACTCACACAATTGTCCTGGCAAGTCCAAACTTCTTGGAAGGCTAGAGAAACAGGGAAGAGTTGATGTTTCAGCTCTGGAGTCAAAAGAGAGTCGACTAACAGCATCCTGTCTTCCTCAGGGGACCTCAGTGTTTTTTCTATTAAGGCCTTCAACTTACTGGATGAGGCCCACAAATATTATGGAGCGCAATCAGCTTTACTCAAAGTTTACTGACTTACATGTTAATCTCATCTAAAAAAATGCCTTCATGGCAATATCCAGCATGGTGTTTGACCAAATATCTGGGTACTGCGGCCTCTACTCAAGTTAACACATAAAATTAGCCATTACAATAAGTCAACCCAAAATTGCTCTTTAGCAGTTTCCCCCTCGTCTTTCTTAAGAGCACCAATACTCATTCATTGTGTAAACCAGCAAACTCATCTTCTCCTTCTCCCTTTAATTCATACACATCCTCCTGCTTCATTCCTCTTCCATCACCCATGATATCCAAGAAATCAGTAAGCACCCCTGACTGACAACTCTTCTACAAAGATCACCAGAAACATATTTTCATCAAGCAAAACTGAGTTTTTCACACTGACTTTAGCAAGAGAGAACACCACCTTGAAAGGGTCTCAATAGCATCCCAGGAGAGCAAGTTAGGGAAAGGCACTTACCGCTTCTGGAGTCTAGGTTCAAGTGGTGTTAGGTGGGCTCTTCAAGATGGGGAATTGACTGGAACCGGGCCAAATTCATGATGTAATACTTCAGGATGGACGGACTCGATATTGCAAGAATTCTGAGGAGTGTTTGAAAGCAAACGGGTACCGGAGCAGCAGGATGTTTGTCCAGGTGAGCAAAATGCTATCTTAATGGGAGTTCTGTTCGCCCAGATGAGCAAACTGCTCAAATAAGTTTGTGTGTAAGGACTTCCTGATGCAAATGGGCAAAAATGAAAGTAATGCTTGGTCTGCAGCATTCCCTTCCTGGTAAAGAACTTCCTGGAATAAATGGTTAAGTCATGTTGACACAAGGGGTCTGGATTCTCGGTTCAGTTGCGTCTCCTTCTTTGCCATCTCTTTCTTTTCTGCCGTCTAGTCATCAGCTGCCTTACTTCTTTCTCTCTCCTGGATGTTTAAAAATGTTTATATTTGGTCTTCTAACTTCCCATTCAGACCTACCTTCACAATATTTTCTCTAATTTGCTAGGAAAAAAATCTAAAATGCCAATCTTATCCTGCAATTCTCATAGTAAAATCCTTTGATGTCTCTATTTTCCAAAGGCACCAAAAAGGATAAAAGTCCAAGCTCATGATAGTAGTTCTCACTGTCTGGCCTTGGTTTATTTCTTCAATATCTTCTCTAACCAAACATCTACATATAACCTTTGCCCTAACCATAAAAACTTAGAATTTCCCCATACTCCATGTTAATTTCAGGCAGATTTGCTCTTCAGATCCTGCCAGTTTTCCTAAAATAATGCCTTTTTTCCCACCTTAAGAACTACTGATCATTCAAAACCTAGTGTAAACATCTCTTCCTCTATGAAGCATTTTCTGGATTAACTCTATCAGAGTTGACGAATTCACTGTTTGTTTTACTATTGCATTTAGTTCACAGTTCCTTTAGCTGTTATATGTAATGATTTATGTTCATATTTATCTTATTCTATTAGACTGACAGCAACTTGAAAGGGGCCTCTGTATTTCTCTGTGCTCAGTCTAGCACGTAACTTGGCAAAGAGTAGGCACAAAATATTTGTTGAATAAAAGATCAATGAGATCTTTATAAAAAAGAAATTTAATAGAATTATTTTACTGTTAGGAGGTCTCTAAAACACATTTGTCAGTAACAAGATACTTTAGATATATGTAATTAGATATATGTAATTACATCCTATATTCTGGGGATGAAATCTAGACACTTCATCCACTCCTCAAGGTCTACATTTTTATGATGTCATATTCATATTTCCATCTTCATATTGGAAAATAAACTAGAAAACAACTGTTTTAACATGTTACACAACACATCATTCTGTCCAAAAGAAAGAAAATCAGCTCAGGTGTAGAGGAATTTCTAGACTGTCCTTTCAAGAAATAAAATCTAGATTCTAAAGCATACTAATAAAACCTGACATAAAATTCAGATATTTTTATACCCAATGTTAGATTTCTAATGGCATGTTCATGTAATCTAAAGAGCTAAATTAAATTCGCAAACAATTGACCAATCTACGTATATAATGGAGGGTTTACTATGTGTCAGGGCTGTGGCTCTGTGGTTTGCAAAATGTGTCAATCAATAAAACACCTAAAAAGCTTTTTCAAAAGTAGCCCTTGGATCTATTTACTCAGTGATGTGTATGTGGCTGTGCCTATGTGTCTGTGTGTCTGCGTGTGTGTGTGTGCGTGCACTGATGTTGGATGTAGGCAAACAAAGAAAATACGTGCTGTGAAAGAGTGAGAAACCAGCGGTAAAGTGTGACCTGAAATGAGGAAATTGAGCCTGGTCATAATCCTTTTAAAATATTTGGGATTTTGTATACATGAGATAGCCTTGAACTTTCTTCACTGCCATCTCACATTTTAAGAGATATTATTAACAAACACACTTCCCAGGTATTTACCAGGCACCAGACAACTGAATACATTTATATAAAAGGAAAGCATAAAGTCTAAAAAGATTAGCTACAGTATGTACCAAACTTATACAAGAAGAAGAAGAATTCCATTTGTGAGGGAAAATGATAATTTCATTTTTGATATTATGAATCTGAGCTGATCCTGCATCAGAGATTTCCTATCATTAGAAGTGAAGATAAGACGTAAGGTAGTAGCACATTCAGAAATTATTTCTATAAATGCAAGTCTGAAAGCATGAGAGAAGATTATTTCTCACAGAAAGTAAAACAGGAGATCAACAGACCACAATTTCATGTTATGAAATGCCCACGATTGGGATCAAGATAAAGGGGAGGAGATGGTGAACAGATAAACCATTCAGGTGAGAGGAGAAACAGAATAGCACATTGTCAGTGAAATATTAACATATTAATATTCAGGTATTAAAATAGGGCTTAAATTTCAGTTCAAAATTGTCTCAAATAAGGAACGTGTACATATATTTTATGGCACTTAAGGCTTCTATCCTCATATTCCCATGAGATTATACCCTGAAGAATGATCCACATTAGAATACACAAGTTAAAGAACAGTGATCAAGCACTGAGCTTTGATAAAACATGCCCACTTCCCAATCTTCTACAAAAGTAGAAATGACAGTAAAGCCAGTGAGACAGAAGATGTTTACAGATGGTAAAGGTACCAACATGTAACAGAGAGAAGAGTCAACTCTGGTATCAAATTACGTCAGGAGCACAGGGAGCTTCCACACCACCTGAAGCAAAGGTGTTCTGGATGAACTATTTGACCAAAAACTTGACATTCATATTTGTATGTTTACATGAAAATAGGATATTTAAAATGACGTCAAGTGGGAAAAAGCTCATCAACTTTCTTCTCTAAGCTTGACCAAATTATTGACAAGCAACCAGGAAACTGTTGGTCTAAAAACCATTTGCCAATAGAAGAGAAAGTGGTTTGAAACCAAAGCAGAAGGAAAAGTAACAAAGTTGATAGCTCCTGCATAAAAGTTCTAGTCTAACAATTTAGTTAATTCCCTGACTATATTAACTATCATTTATTGGGCACTTATTGTATGTAAGACACCGTACTGGGCACTGGCTTTTAATTTACAGTCTCTGTCACCAAGAAATTTACAGTCATGTTGAAAAATAAGCCAAAGGCACTTATAAATGTCAACGTTTTAAAGCTAGAAGGAAGTGGGGCCGGCCTGGTAGTGCAGCGGTTAAGTTCACACGTTCCACTTCGGTGGCCGGGGTTCACCGGTTCGGAACCCGGGTGCAGATATGGCATTGCTTGGCAAGTCATGCTGTGGTTGGCATCCCACAAATAAAGTAGAGGAAGATGGGCATGGATGTTAGCTCAGGGCCAGCCTTCCTGAGCAAAAAGAGGAGGAGTGGCAGCAGATGTTAGCTCAGGGCTAGGCTTCCGCAAAAAAACAAACAAACAAACAAACACTAGAAGAAAGTTTAGTGAACATCTATTAAAATTATCTTTTGGAGTCTCAAAACTGCTAAGTAAATCCTTTATTGCTAGCAGGGATGGGCTTAAGTTTTATATGTTCTAGGTTCTCATCAAGAGACGTGGAAAATAAATTATGAGTTGATATTAATTATACTATAAAAACAATATAATATCTATTCCAAGATGACGCATAATTAATTCCTTAGGCAATAATACAGAAAACTAGTGCAATTAGTTTAGAAAAGAATTTTGTGTTGAATGAAATATCACATTTTACCCTTCAAATTAATTACTCTCTGTGGTCAAATTATGAATGAAACAAATGAAAAATTAAATCAATTCATAAAGTGGAATTGAAGGTAAAGAGTACCTCGTTGAATCAGTTATGTCAACCTCACATCATGAACACAAAGATTTTTGTGCAGAATAACTCTTGTACAACGGTATTTGAAACAGCTTTTCACACACACAAGCAAAGCCTTCCATTCAGGGATGTGTGTTGTCATCACAGAGAGTAGTCAGCAAGCCCAGTCCACATGCCCTGTGCCTCTCCACGCTTGCCACATCCCAACCACTATTTAGTATGTAAGGGGCACATTTTGTGATGAATGAGATATGTTTATTAATCTTCATTAATGTTTGAGAAGTAGATTCCATTTCTGGAGGGTTTTTGCAAAGTTCACAATCTTGTTAGGCATATGGAGAGAGTAACTCAGGGAGAAATTGAAGAATGTGATAAAAATATTACTAAACATCCTGTCTCACTGCAGTCAGAACTTTCTTCTAATCTACATGCTACATACCACAAAGATGGATGTGAAAACAAATCTTTGCTGTGGGTGGCCTTATCTTTTCAGCCAACACTTTCCACATATATCCGCAAATGATATGTATCCAATCGATCCTCTGAAAAAAATTCTCAGGGATCTTTCTCAAAATATTTGCCGAATTTCTTTCTAAATGTTTAATCTCATTACAAAATAATCTAATTCCTACAAATAAATTATCATTTTATAAAAGAAATTAATAAAAAAATTCAGCCTTATTTGTATTACTAAAAATACACAGTCATCTAAGTGTCCAACAATAGGAGAATAGTTAAGGAATTCATGTTTTATGAAATTGATAGATTCTTACTCAGCCAACTATCAGAATAGGGTCATGGAGAAAAATGAAAAGCGTTTGCCATGTAACATTTGGGGAAGACAAGTAAATATATGGTTTTATGTATATTCTGATTATAACTGAAAAACATGCATGGAATTATAGGAAGGCTAGAAATATTAAAAAGGAAATTATGCTCTGCTGTTGGGTTCAGCATAACATTTTTCTTTAAAAAATATGGTTTATGTTGCCATTATCTTCTAATGTATCATAATCAAAACTATAGTGAAATTTTATTTTTTATTTTAGAAAACACTTGGTTTTTGTCTCAAATCCTCTGTCTTTGTCTGGTCACAGCTGTTGTACCACGATGAGCTGACCTTAGTAAAGTGAATAACACGAGTGGTTTGTAGGTCTGTTAACTCTTGACTTCCAACTGGACTTTTTGTTTACTGAGGTATGTTTGTCAAGAGCTCTAGTTCATCACAGTGTTTTACAAAGACTAATTGTTACAGACAACTAAAAATATTTAATCCTCCAAGAAATGACATTGTAATTTGCAAAAGATAGTTACTGGAAAGAGAATATCTCAACTAAATTTTTAATTATAAGACTGATATAAAGTTCTAAGCAAATGTCATCTATTATGTTGTTGACCTTTTCATGGCCTTCAGATGTAGGAAGTCAATAATTTATGTAGTGAATGATGTTTGCAACATTCTGCAATAGGCATTAGGAGGAATGTGGAATAATATCAAGCTTCTCTATAAATTTGATTTTCTACAGCATTAATAAATCAAGCCAAGTTTTTGCTGTTTGTTTCTCAAACAAATTTTTTTTAAATGTGTGAAGGAAATACTTGGAGTGGTTATATGTTTCATACAAATGGATTAGCATGCAACTAAACCAAGATTAGAATATAAATCAGTGCATTCATTCTAGTATGTTTGTGTTTTCTCTCAAAAGAAAAACCCAGAACCTGTGGTAGTGCTGTGGCCTCCGTCCACTGGTGTTACTGCCATGAATCCCATGAGTATGTTACGTGACGTGGCAAAATTAAAATTACTAATCAGCTGATCACAGACGCGAGAGATTATGGATTATCCAGTGGACCTCACCTAATCTCATGGACCTGAAAAGCAGAGATCTTTCTCTGGCTAGAAGCAGAAAGCAAATGAGAGATTAAAGGCATGGGAAGGACTTGATATCCCATTGCTTATTTGAAGGTAAAGAGGACCACATGGACAGCATGAGAAAGAAATGAATTCTACCAACAATCAGTGAGTTTGGTGGTGGACTCCAAGCCCCAGATGAAAAGTGCAGTCCAGGCTGACACTGATTTTAGCCTGGAGAGACCCTGAGCAGAGAGTCCAGGCGAGCTTCTTTGGACTCCTGACCTACAGAAATGTGATAGTAAACGGGTGCTGTTTTAAGCCATTAGATTTTCGATAAATTCTGGAAATGGCAGACATAGAAGTTAATACAGTATTTGTCCTCTTGACCTGACATGGGGAAAACAGAAATTCAGACAAAGATTTACGGTTGATTAATTTCTACCTTCTTTTTCTCTGTGCGTCTTCCTCTTTCTTTCTCAAGCCGTCCAAGGACAATTGGCTGTATTATAGTTCCCTACTAAGGAAAGCTCTTTTGAGACATGTGCACATGTTGAACACCAACCCCATCAAAACTTCCTTTTTCTTTAAATCTGGCTGATCTAGAGAGAAAGGTAGACAGTGCTTCACAGATTTACCAGTGGTATTTCCATTTCAGATTTGGATACGTGAAGAAACAACTCAAAAGTAATGAATCTGAAATGGCAAAATTTCCATCGTTCTGATAGACAGATGGGGACGATGCAAAGGGATGGGTGGGTCATTCCCAATACGCCTAAAATGCCCATGGGCCCACAACATCGGCAGCATCTGGAAATGTTAGAAATGCAGAATCGCAGTCTCGACCTGAGAACTACAAAATCAGAGTCTACATTTAAACAAGATCTCCAGATCATGAAGATACAATAAAATTTGAGAATCACTGCCTTAGATTGCACCATATGAGTGAGATACTCCTTCACGGTTTAGAACATCCCTGCTAACGGCATCCTCTCACTGATATGCATAGAATTAGGAGATCCCCTAAGGTTCAATTTCAGAATCATTGCATATATGGAGCATTTGTTTTGTGCTAGAGATTCTAAGTGTTTATATTAATTCTGCCATTTAAATGTCATAACTAACATGAGGTAGATACACTATTATCCATATTTAATATAGGAAGAAAGTAAACTTAAGTAAAAGACGCTAATTACTTGATGTACAACCACTTCACCAAGATTGGACTCAAGGCAGGCTGACCTCCCAGCACCTGGAGAACTGCAGCTGGTCACTACACCACAGGGCCGTTTATGAAGCTTTATATCAATTCTAAACGGCCAAACCAGCAAGTGTATCAAAACCTAAAATTCCACCTCCCAGTTACTATCCTATGCCATCTGAAAAGCCAAACAAAAATCTTGGCAATCTTGGTGCCAGCCCAGTGGCAGCAGTTAAGTTTGCACGTTCCACTTCGGCGGCCCGGGGTTTGCCGGGTCCGATCCCGGGTGTGGACATGGCACCGCGTGGCTGCTGTGGTAGGTGTCCCACATATAAAGTAGAGGCAGATGGGCACGGATGTTAGCTCAAGGCCAGCCTTCCTCAGCAAAAAGAGGAGGATTGGAAGTAGTTAGCTCAGGGCTGATCTTCCTCAAAATAAACAAATAAATAAACAGACTTGACTTTAAAAAAATCTTAAAACAGTCCCAGATCCTTCACATATTATTTTACATAAATCATTAAAACAAAAAAAAAAGATTTTATAGTTTTATGTAATAGCCCTGTTGTCTCAGTTTGATGTTTCCATATTTCCTCTGAAGGAGAAGAAATATATTCCATGAAACAATCTGAGTATATTAATTAAACCACATATTACAGCAAGAAAACTTTATTGTATATAACAGAAAGGGAAGCGTGTGGCTAAGGTCACGCAGCAAATTAGGGGCAGAGCCAGGATTTGGACTCAGGTCTCCCTTGCTCCAAGGCCCGTGTTCTTTCACTGGCTCCAGTCGCCCCTTCAGCCCCAAGAGACCTCCTGTTCTAGGTCACCAAGCTCAACGGAGGCAGCCAGCTATGAGACATATTCTGCTCCTGCCTGGTGACCAACAGTGCAAGTTGAGAAGATTAGAAGCATTGGCTGAGCTGGAGGCTGGTGGCTCTGAGCTCCTGTGGCACATCCTTCATCTAAAAGTCACTGACATGGTGCCCATTTTCTTCACATCCCCAATCCTACCATCTCCTTCCATAGGTCTCAGGGGGTGGGAAAAGCATTAAACTCATGTGGCCTCCAACCCCCAGCATCCACCTCCTTCTCCTCTTTCTGACAGCTTCAACAAATATCAGCCCAGTAATAACACTGACCATGGCTGGGCTCCCTGCTGAGCATTTTCATGCGTGATAATATCATCTAATTCTCACAAGAGTCCCCGTGAAGTGGATACAATGATCATCCCCATTGTTCAGATGGGAAAACTGAGGCTGAGAGAAGTGAAGGGAACAGGCCAAGAATTGCCTGTGAGTTTGAACCCAGGTCTCCGAAGGATGGGTGGAGGAACTAGGAACCTACTCAGAGGAAGAGAGGGATCATGGGACGCAGTGCTGACTGAATATTTCCAAACTTCAGTTCTTTTGTCTTTAACATGGAGATAATTATATTAATATCTTCCACCAGAGTGATGGTGAGGGAATGTGTAAGTCACTTCTTAGAGGTGCTTGATAAGTGTTCATTATTATTACCGTGATTGCTTCTATTCCCAACTCCAGGAAGACTTCCCTTTGTCGTCAGAGTCTCTTCCCTAACCTGGGATAAAAGAAAGCCAGATAACCCCCACTGCTTGCCCCTAGGCCTCTGGCTGTATAAAGCAGGAACTCAGAAGAAGCAAATTATTATTATTATTATTATTATCATTATTATTATTATTATTTGCTGAGGAAGAGTCACCCTGAGCTAACATCTGTTGCCAATATTCCTCTTTTTTTGCCTGAGGAAGATCAGCCCTGAGCTAACATCTGTGCCAATCTTCCTCCACTTTGTATGTGGATTGCCACCACAGCATGGCTGACAAGTGGTGTAGGTCCATGCCTGGGATCCAAACCCCTGAATCCAGGCAGCTGAAGTGGAGTGTGCCAAACTCAACCACTATGCCCCATGGGGCCAGCCCGGCAAATTTTTAAAATATTGAAGTCATACAAAGTATGTTTTGATCATAATGGAGAGCTATCTGAAAAATTCTAAATATTTGATAACAAATATTAAATAAAACATTTAAAGCATGCAAAACTTTTGACAAAATTGACACATTTTATCTCTATACAAAAAATGATGAAAGAGATCATATCCAAAATATCATTATAAATGTATTGACAAAATTATACTTCAACATGTTCAAGAGATATACAAAGCCTCTTCAAATGTAAAGTCCCAGATTATCCTGCCAAATATTTTTCTTAGATCAAAATATTAATAAAAGAGACTTCTATTCAGTAGTATCCCACCAAGCTAATAAATATAAGGTTATATTGTGCATATGTAATAGTGCTGCAATATTCCGTTGGAAGGACTATAAAATCCTTTCTTTAGCTTTGTTTAGAATATTATAAAACTAGCATGCAGATATTTCAAAATTTAAAAGAACGTATAAAAGGACACAAATTTATTCGGATAGTCCAATAAGATTTAAACGTTGTTTAGCATAGAATTCATTACACACATACACACACACACACACACACACACACACACACACACACATTAGCATAAGTAGCTCCCTTAGCTGCCAAAGGACATTAAAGCCATTTTACACCAGCATATGACCAGATGGTGGGTGATATTTAGGGTCACACCTTGACTGGGGTGATGTTGAAACAGCACATAAAACATTGACCAGCTTTAACTAGTTTTGCTTGCTTCAAACAGGTTGTCAATTAATCAGACCTGGTGCTCAAGAGCAGAGACGGAACTGTGCATGAGCCAGGTGAGAACCCACAGCCCCAGGATGACCCCAGAAACAAAATTCTTCAGAAACGTTGCCACCTGAGCGCTTTACAAAGCGAGAAGTCCTTCAATAAGGCAAATCTGGCTTCTAGCCCCTCAAGTGGCTTGATTACCATTTATGGACTGATTCAAGATGAGCCAATCAGCTTACATGGGTCCAACTGCAGCTTAGCAGTCCCTAACGCCTTCAATTTCACCCCGAACCTTGGGTCAAGAAGACAGACTTGAGAGCCTTGCCTCACGTTTCCATGCTGATTGAACTCACAATAAAGCTCTTTCTTTTCTCAAAAGCCAGTGCCAAAGTACAGGCTTTTATGTGCATCGGGCAGCAGGCTCTTGCCTGGTAACAATACTTAGGGTCACCTTCTGACTGGGGTGATATTAGGTTCAGACTTTGACTCAGGTGATATTTTGGTTCACACCCTGATTGGAGTGATATTTAGGTTTAAATTCTGGCTTTTCCTCCAACTATCCATGGGACCTTGACAAATCACTCAAAACTCTGTATGCAGTTTTCAATTTGTTCGATAAAGGGATCATAAAGACAATCTTAATTTTTAATGTTATTTCAAAAATTTGAAGATTCTAACCACCTAAATTTATTCTCTGATTAAACCTATTCAGTGACTCCGCTCTGTCTTTGAACTTGTAAAAGTGCTGCTGGGCTCTCCGTTTGCAGGCGGCACCTGGGTTACCCATCTATTTTACAGAACACTGTGTTTGTGCCTGCTGCATTTTTATATTGTTTTCCTTAAGGACTAAGTTAATCTTTATTACCTATCTCCTAATCATCAGCGTGCTCCCCCATCTGAAGTATACTAAGTCAGTACTCCAAGTTTGGGATCAACTGTTTCCTAACCAGCCAGAGTTACCTCTACAATTAGTATTTATTCTAAACGTAGGGTGGCATTGAAGAAATAAACCTCAAAGGTAAAACTAATACCATCTTTGCTGACCAAGCACCAAAATCACCCCGAGCACCTGAAGCCTCCGTGTCCCCTCCCGTCTCACCCCTGCTCCCAGGCTTAAACATGACGACACATGCAGTGCGGCCCAGCACCAAGCAGAAATAAAGAATGACAAGGAAAGGAGCAGGAAAGGGGAGGAAAGGTGAGCTAACAGAACAAGGGAGGGCTGGCAAGGTCCGGAAGAGAGACAGATGTAGACCACGCAGGCAGGACGCTTGAGGGAGCTCTGCAGCGCTTCACACACTGTTTAGACCTTTAGATCCCGCCCGGCTCTTGACTCTGAGCGGGCTAGCCAAAGAAGCACGAGCTACACGGAAAGGACTAATTTTCAAAAGAACTCTTCCATTACAGTCTGCCATATTGAAAAGTATATGCAGAGACTTCAATTTCCACATTTCTCTAAGCAGCTTAATAAAAAACTACTCATCCCACTGAGAACTAAACTTTCTTACCAGCTGTATCTGCTCTGCAATTTTGCCCTGGGGGCTGTCCAGTGGACAGACCGCTGCAGTGTGGGCTGTGTCCTGAGCCCTGGGGAATGAGGCCCCCCGCTAGGCCTGCTAGTCTGGATACTACAGGAGACATCAGTTGTTGCTTGCTGGGAGGTGGGGGGTGCTGTCTGTCTGCACAGGACAGATGGATGGTGTGCCGAGGGTGGAGGAGACCAAGCAGGCAGTGTGCCACCAGATGCCACGGAGCAGCCTGGGCAGCATCTGGCGACGGCCGTGTTGGTGCCACAGTCCAGGAAACAGCCAGTTACTCACAAGGCCAGCAGACTCTGCAGCTCAGATAGCTCATGACATTTTCTATTCCACTAGAACCTTTGGCAAAATGCTGTCCTATGACCCTAACCATTTAATTTTAAGTGATTAATAGTGAAAAACATTTCACAAATGAGAACTACTCCTTTGAATTTACTGGGAATGCACATAAACACAAATCTTTAATAGCACAACCAGAGGACACTCTGGCCTGATGGCATGTGGGGCCTGGCAAGGACTGGCCTGCCCAGGGCTGTAGGGAGAGCTCCCGCTGAATACTGGCACACTGCCTGCGCTGGGCCTGGACATGGAGTGTTGGCTGCACAGGTTGCTGGGGCCCTGAGAGCTGGCCCGGCAGGAGGGACTCGAGGGGCATGGCCAGTGGTTGGGTCTTTCCCGGACCTTGGTGCTGTGCCGGCAGCCCTGGCATGAGCTGCTGTGGGAGCCGCAGAGACATGGCAGCAGGGAGGGGCAGGAGCAGCCTGCTGGGGAGCTGCAGGAGGAGCGCGCAAGCTGGCGGCTCAGCACCGAGGCCCCGTGGAGGGGTCTTACCGCTGCTACCTTTGCTTCTGTCCAGCGAGCTGAGCGGCCTGAGCAGTGGAGGCATTACTCCTGCAAGTACAAGAAACCAAACCCAAACCCTCAACATTTCAAAGCCCAATGGAAACAGACCTGGAGACACTGAAGGACTTCACTGCTTCCCAAGCTGCGTTACTTCCCAAGTGTCCACGGGTATATGAGTGGATGAATCAAATAGGGTGTATACAAATATGGATATTATTCAGCCTTAAAAAGGAAGGAAATCTGACACACACTGCAACAGGGTGAACCTGGAGGACACTGTGCTAAATGAAGTAAGCCAGACACAAAAGGACAAATATTGTAGGATGTCACTTACAGGAGGTCCCTAGAGTCGTCCAACTGATAGAGACAGAAAGCAGCATGGCGGGAGCCAGGGGCTGGGGGAGGAAGGGGGAGTTAGTGTTTAGTGGGTGCAGAGTTTCAGTTTGGGAAGATGAAAGGTCTGGAGATGGGTAGCGGTGATGGTTGCACAAGAAGAATGTGCTTAATGCCACTGGGCTGTACACTTACAAATAGTAAAAACAAAACAAAACAAAAAAGAACCTTGAATTGTTTTGTGTTAGAACACATGATCACAGTTTTTTTTAAAAATCATGTTTTCAGCAGTTGCACCTGTTCTAAAAGTTCTCAAAGTAGCCAATTTAAAAGTTTTATTTTACCTTTTAGAACAACAACAAAAAGGTAATTTCTAGAATCCAGGGGTGGCTAATCTCTGCCCATGGCCAGGAACCCAGCCCCCCTCACTTCCCCTGGGGTCTGCCCCAAAGCTCTGCCATGTCTGCCCATTCCCAGCCACCTCCCTCCCTGCCCTGTCAGTCCTTCACCCTCTAAAGGGCAGTCTTCCTCACGCTCAGGGACCCACTTGCACTGTTAAGGACCCACAGAAGCCCTTTGCTTCGCATTTCTTTTCTCCACCATCATGCTGTCCTTCTTCGGTCCCACTTCAGGTGCTACTCAAACCAGAGGCTCAACCTGTCTACACCTGCCTGTCTCTTCCATTCTCTGCCTTTGCCCTCCCCAACGTTGGAAGGTGCCCCCTCTGCCTCCCATTGCCCAAATCCCACTCTTCCAAAGCCTAGCTCCATCGCCACCTCCTCCAAGAAGCTTTCCTCATTCCTCTTCCCAGAATCAATCTCTCCTCTTTTTCGCCATTGCAGGATGGACAAGCTACAGCCTGCGGCCAAATCCAGCCTCCTTCCTGTTTTCCGTTTTTTTTTTTTTTAAATTTTACAAAAACTTGGAACATTTTTATTGAAATTCTCTTAGAATGACCCATGTGAGAATTACCAAATTGCAAGAAAATCTTCTTTCTTTTGAGGGCTGGGTTTAAATCTGAAGCACTTGACAGTGTACTGGGACAGAGAGGTACTAACTCAATGAGTGTTGAACAGTTAGATACAGACATGGTCCTGTTTTCTGTACTAAGACATGGAGAGATCTTATAAAGTGTTTGAACACAAAAAGAAAAAGGAAGCTTTAAAAAAGACATACTTAGGGGCTGGCTCCATGGTGTAGCAGTTAAGCTCAGCGTGCCTTGCTTCAGTGGCTTGGGTTCACAGGTTCAGCTCCCAGGCATGGACCTACACCACTCATTAGCCATGTTGTGGCAGCAACCCACCTATAAAGTGGAGGAAGATTGGCTTTATTATTTTCTTTTTTTTTTAATTGAGTTCATAATAGTTTACATCAATGTGAAATTACTGTTGTACATTATTATTTGTTTTTTGAGGAAGACCAGCCCTGAGCTAATACTCATGACCATTTTCCTCTGCTTTATACATGGGACGCCTGCCACAGCATGGCTTGACAAGCAGTGTGTAGGTCTGCACCCGGGACTTGAATCGGCAAACCCCAGGCCGCCAAAGAATGTGCGAACTTAACCACTGCGCCACTGGGCTGACCATAGTTGTACATTAGTTCTTGACTGTCACCACATAGGTGCTCCCCTTCACCCCCTGGGCCCACCCCCTACCCCCTTTCCCTGGTAACCACTGAACTGTTTTCTTTGTCCATGTGTTTGTCCATATTCCACATATGAGTGAAATCATCTGGTGTTTTTCTTTCTCAGTCTGGCCTATTTCACTTAGCATAAGTCCCTCCAGGTCCAACCATGTTGTTGCAAATGGGATGATTTTGTCTTTTTTATGGCTGAGTAGTATTCCATTGCATATGTATACCACATCTTCTTTATCCAATCATCGGTTGATGGGCCCTTGGGTTGCTTCCATGTCTTGGCTATTGTGAATAGTGCTGCAATGAACATAGGGGTATATATGTTACTTTGGGTTGTTGATTTCAAGTTGTTTGGGTAGATACCCAGGAGTGGGATAGCTGGGTCCTATGGTAGTTCTATTTTTAGTCTGTTGAGGAATCTCCATACTGTTTTCCACAGAGGATGCACCAGTTTTCATTCCCACCAGCAGTGTATGAGGGTTCCCTTTTCTCCACACCCTCTCCAACATTTGTTATTTTTAATCTTAGTGATTACAGCCATTTTAACAGGAATAAGGTGATATTTTAGTGCAGTTTTGATTTGCATTTCCCTGATGATTAGTGATGTTGAACGTCTTTTCATGTGTTTAAATTGCAGCCTGCCACCTGTTTTGATAAACAGTTTTACTGGGACACAAACTGCCTGTTCATTTATCCACTGTCTACGACCACAAGTCCTGCAAATCCTGAAAGATAATAGATGTCTCTGGAACTGAAAGTAAAATTTAAACATCCTTTTGACTGCATGCAAGTGCATTAAGTGTTCGGCATGTTTAAGGATAATCTCTAAGCCTGTGCAAACACCATTAGCTTGTACATATGGCTGAGTAAACAAAATAGGCATAAAGGCACAATCTGCCAAAAAACTATTTATGTCTGGCAGAGTCTGCAGTGGCCCCCAAATGCTAGCTGGATCCCCAGTCCCACTGCCTGCGCTCCAGGACCAGCACCTGCCAGGTGTCTCAACACAGATACCTTGTGCTGTCAGCATCAGCAGCTGGAGAGGGACTCCCGATCACCCCTGGGTGCTGGAAGCCATCCTAGTGTGGCCCACCTCCAGTCGAGGGCTCTTAGGAGAATCTGTGACATCAAACTCCAAGCACAGCACAGGACAGTGAGCCAGGCTCCGTCTTCAGAGTTCATGCTGCACTATACCTGCTTTCATCAGAAATGCAGGCTACTGTGATGTCACAGAGTTATAGCTCAAGGGAGCAGAACACATACAGTTATATGACAGTCACTAGAGAGGTAGCCCCAGTTAGGCTTGACCTTTCAAGGACTGGGTAAACTACATCTTTTGAGATCATCCATCTCACTTTATTCTGATTCCAAAGCTGCTGTTGAGTAATTCAACTCCCCAGGTATCCTGATGCTAAACGGGGTGACCTAGTCTTTCATGTGTGGTTAGTGAGTGCACTGACAAACTCTGAGCTGCGAGCTATGTCCCAGAGCCCCTGGCCGACCCAGGTACCGCCACTCCCTGTAGGCTGGTATGACCTCCCACATGAGAGGACATCTTCACTACACCTCCCACTGCAATGCACTAACTGGCCAAAATGGCCAACAGCATGTTAAATTAGTTCCTCCTAAATAAGAACAACAGGTTCTGATGATCACTGAAATAAGGTACAGTCACTTTCCTGAGCCCATAGAACCCATCAATTGTAAACTTGTTGATTGATTAAAATGATGAAAAGTTTTGAAATAAAAGGCTAAAGGTGACTGGCAATTTTCATTTGTTTGTTTGCTGAATGCTGATTAATTGCTGCATATCTGCTGGCTTCAGTGTTTGCTGTCTCTTAAATGCTTCCATTTCTATGGGATTTATATTTTAGGTGCTGGAATCCCTATGTGTATATGCTATAAGAAGACAAACATTTTAGAAGGTAAATGTGCATTGACTTATATAATACTGATTTTCAAAAAAAAAATCTCCCCACTAAGCTAAAGATAGTACAATAGAATTAGGCCTCAGAAGCAGCATCTGGGTAAGAAATGCAGTTAGCACATTAACAAAAGTGTAAGAATAAAACAGCAAAAGTGTTACTGTTAAAACTAAGTTTAGTGCTTAGAAAAACGGTTGTATAAAGTAAAAAATGATAATGTCAATAATGTTTTTGGAAAAAAAATAAAGCTCTAATCCATAACATACTTTCACAAAAAACTTAAAGTGTGGGTGGATCTGATGTCAAAAGCAAGAACATCTTCACATGCAAACAAAATCATAGTAATTAGTGAATAATACAAGAAGAAAAATCAGGAGTCTAAACATTTACTGAGTAGAAAGTACAGAGATTTGGGTTTTATAAATCTACCATATATAAAAATATGTTTTGTAAGACCAACTCAACTGAAATAAGGACAAAATCATATAGAACACTACAAGAGGGTATGGCACAGGAGAATCTGAAATGTACTAAAAGTATTTCACTTTATTTTTATATTTTTATACTTGGGATAAGGCACAATGAAGCTTTGTCTTCCAAGTGCACACCCCCATCTTTGCCTTCTTTGAGGCTGGGCTGCGTTCTGTACGCTCTCACAATCACTTCCGGCACTCATCTCCTTGACCTCCTATACAGAGACTTCTTCATCTTTGACTGCATCAAAGTTATCTAGGGCACTTTCATAAATATATGGGTGACCATTTCTGAGATATGAAGTGTATATGTATTGATCCTCCGGCATTATTCTTATATAAAATAACATTTAGGGCCAGCCCTGTGGCCGAGTGATTAAGTTCACACACTTTGCTTCAGCAGCCCAGGGTTTTACCAGTTCAGATCCTGGGTGTGAACATGGCACCGCTCATCAGGACGTGCTGACACAGCGTCCCACAGGCCACAACCAGAAGGACCCACAACTAGAATATACAACTAAGTACTGGGGGGTTTTGAGGAGAAGAAGAGGAAGAAAAAGAAGAAGATTGGCAACAGATGTTAGCTCAGGCACCAATCTTTAAAAAAGTTTTGTTTTAACATCCCTATATATGAGATCCTTCCTCAAGCAGAACGTTCCATTTTGGAGAGCAATTTAGAATGGAGATTTATGCAGGTTTATGACAAAAACCAGTTTGCAGGACCATGTCAAATATACCTGAGAATGCTGCCACCAGCTGAGTTTCAGAAATGCCAACAAAGCTTGAAAAAGATACTTTAAAACATACTTTGCTTATAAAGTCAAATACTTGTGTTTTTTGGACTCAGTTAAAGTGTTAAAAAAGTTTGTTTTTGTGTGAGTCCAAAAAGAATTTGAAAATGTGTCAATATATACTCTGCTGTGTAAGGCAAGCTGGAGGAGCCAAATTCACCCCGGCAAAGAACGGAAGGACAAAGCACAGCCCGACGCTGTAGCCCTCAGGTGCCCAGGAAGGCATCCCAGCCCACCAAGTCTTCCCCCTGCTCATGCAGCCTCTTGGGAAAGCTCAATGCTTGGTGTCTAATTCCTGCTGCTGGCTTTCGTCCAGGAAAGGGCTCTGATGGGGGTCGACAGCAAGAAAAAGGATCCTAGGAAGAAGAATTTTGAACAGAAGGAGCAAGGAGTTATAAAGAAATGGACAACTGCTAAGCCATGGGTTTCAGGCCAAGCCCCAGCTAGTGAAAGAGAGCACGCCTCCTCAAGGGATCCCAGAAGACAGTGCAAGGACATGAGCCACGTGCCAGCACTGGCCGGCAGGAGCCTCAACCCAGCAGCATTCCAGCGCCACCCAGCCAGCCAGCATCTGCATCTCCAGGGGCCCGCAAGTCTGCCTCTCCTTGACAATCCACCAGCCTGGATTTTAAAGTAATGTTTGTGCAACATCGTGTATACAATATTCTTGGCAAAACTGTTTAACCTTACCTAATACTGAGGAAACTCATAAAAACCCAAGTTGTGGCAACTCTAAGAGTGACTGCCCTGGGCTCTTCAAAATTGTAAGTGTTGTGAGAAAGAAGGAAAAAACAGACACTGCTCTAGATGAGGGTAGACTAGGCAGACATGGCAGCTAAAGTCATCACATGGCCCTTATTTGAATCCTGGGTCAAAACAACCCAGCTACAGAGGATATTCTGAGACAGCGGGGAAGTTTCGACTATTAATGCAAGAAAGTTAATGGGTGTGACATAGCATTATGGTTATGCAGGAAAACGTCCTTGCTAGGAGATACCTGATTCAGGAAAGTATTCAGGAAAGAACCACCATGATCTAACTTTAACACGATTTGGAAAAAACGTGTTATTATATAGAGAGAGATAACAAACAGTTGATGATAGATAGATAGAGAATAGACAGTTGATAGATAATAGGAAGATAGATGATAAATAGACAAATGATGGATAGATAGATAATAGACACATAGATGATAGAGGGAAAGAGAGAGAGACAGATAATAGATAGATAGAGTCAAGTAGACAGACACATAGATAGAGAACACATAAATGTGGCAAATGTGAGTCTAAGTGAAGGGTCTATTAGCATTCATTGCACTATTCTTTCTATATTTTCTGTTTGAAATTTTTCAAAATAATTTGAGGAAAATATTTGTAGTGCTCTAGCATATGAAATGAAACAGTTACAGAAAGTTTGACTGCACAGTAAGAAAATATCAATTTAAAGTTGAAGTAAAAATTTTAGAAGAACTTTCTACAAAAATTCCGTGTACATGTAGACATATGTAAATAAATCAAATTGTTTCACACAGGCCTATAATATTTTAGCTACATTCCATAAAGAGATCATCAGAAACATGAGTTATATTTCATACTCCTGGCCAATGTCAGCACATAATGAACATTCCACATATGTTGGCACTTCGCTGAGAGCAGGTTCACACATTATTATGCAATGTCCTGTACTGTTTCTAATATTTTCTAAATTATATTCCAAGAAGACTCAAGGGCAGAAACTTTGGAATGTTGTTTGTTTTGTATCTGCTATAATGTAGATCCCTAAAGAGGTGGTGACAAAATAGTTGTTAAGGTGAAAACTGGGGCTTCCTAAGTGCTCCCAGAAATAACGACCGATATACAAAAATTAAAGAAAATTCACATTCTCCACAGCTTGTGGGTTTCAGATACACTGAACTCAGTTTCCGTTGTTAAGACCACAGGTGTAAGAAGGGAGCTGAGCAACCCTTGGTCCGTGTGTGGTCCCAGCACCCCCAGACACAGCTGGAGAGTGCCTTTCCACCCGAACAGCCCCACCTCTGCTCACAAGAGCCCCCTGTCCTTCCACCTCCTCCGGGGGACCCTTCCTCTGGGATTCTGCATGTGCTGCCAATACCACATTTGTCACTCTGAAGTAAAGCTGTGTTGTAAATGTTCCCTCCCTCGTCAACTCTATATCATCAATGGTGCCAGCTGATTGAATATTAAAACTGTGAATGTCTTCAGCTTTATGTACATATGTATTCAGTGACTATTTTCTATTACACTTTAAAAGTATACAGCACATCCATTAAGATGGCTACTATTATAAAAAGAAAAAAGAAAAGAAAAGAAAGTGCTGGCGAGCTTGTGGAGAAATTGGAACCCTTGTAACTGTTGGTGGGAATGTAAAATGGTACGGTCACTATGGAAGATAGTATGGTGATTACTCACAAAATTTCTTGTATTCAGAAATCTAGAATTGTTGTTCTTTGCTTCTCATTGCCTAAAATATGTCTAAAGAACAAAATAAACTTACCCTAGCAAAGAAGTAATTTGGAAAATTTACTTCTTTTCTAAAAAGCAGACAAAGAAAGGGGGAAGAGAGAAGAGAAAAATCTATCACAAAGAGGCCAGAAACATACAAAAGGCATAAAAAAGCAGACGTATCAGAAAAGCAAATAAAAATGAAAAAATTTCACGCTCAAAAGTTAATAAATGTAAGCCAGTGAGCCAGAGACAAACACTTCTTCATTTCAACAGCAGTAGGAAAAAATAACGTAATTCATGCATTAAAACTTTGATTCTTCATAAAGTTGTCTCAATAACATCTTTTAACTACAAAGGATGGACTCAGAAAATATCTGGCTTTTGCTAGAGAACACCAATTCCCCAAATTGGAGTCAGGAAAATCTGAGACAAGGCTATGTTTTAGAACCACCAAAAATTACCTGAAATGGTTGCTGCTGGGATGAAAAAGTAGAAAAGAACAGCAGGAGTACCAGCCTGCCCTTCCTTTTCTGTCACAACCTTTACCTAAAAGGAGATATTGGGAGGAGGGGAGGAAGAAAGGAGAATCATTTTTAAGCTTTTCAAAGTTGATCAACACTCTGATGGTGGGAGCTCACTGACGAGAGTGCAGGGGAGGAAGACTTTTCCTCTACCCACTCTGGGTCCTTCTGGCCAAACAACAAATTAAATTCACATGAGACAGAATGACAGGAGAAAATTAAACTAAGCTTTATAACATGTATACACGGGAGACACTCAGGAAAACTGAGCAACTCTCCAAAATGGTAGAAGCCACCACATTAAATATCGTCTTCAACTGAGGACAAAGGAGGATGCTGGGGGAGGTTACCGGACAAGTACAGTAAACAAGAGTCAGATTATTATGCAGATTTAAGTCCTTGCCTTCCATATTGATGAGTTTCTAGAGATAAGTTCATCCCCCCTTCTTCCTGGTACAGAGAGGGACACACCTTTACAGATGGAGATTTCCTTTACAAATGTAAATGTCTCTTAACAAAGGGGAAGTAAATTCTACTCTTCAGCATTTCTTTCCTGTCTGCAGTTTTTTAAAAGTAACCAGCCCAAAATATTCTTCATGCCAAACAGACATATCTTGGGGTGGCCGATTCCAGTCCCCACAAAGGGACATAACTGAGTTGCCACTGTCTGATTTCAGATGAACACAGCTGAACACACAGTTACTCGCTGCTGTTACTGAGCCACAAGTGGTCTGGAAAGAATGAAGCTAGGACCTCAGCACTGAAAAGCTTTGTTTTAAGTCTGGTTTGAATCTTCACTTCAACAAGGCATATTCAATTGCTGAAGGTAACAAGGTAGGCAGGACAGGTGTCTTCACTGGCCACTTACAGGCCTGAGTCCAGCAGGGAGGGGACGCTGGTACTGCAGGTGACTGGGGAGGACACACGTGAGGAAGCGGGGAATGAGAATGACATACACACACACACACACTGAAAATGTATGATCTCTTAAGAACACATTTTGATCTGATAAAGCAGAACAAAAAGACAAGGTTAACCTGCATATCCATGATAATGCATTTCTTAGAATTAAGTAAATGAAAGTCTTTCAAGAGGAGGAATTATCTGCTGGACCAGAGTCTAAGATAATTGAATGGAACATACTCTTAAATTAAATTAACTCAAAGTGAAGCAGCACTTCACATCTTAAAAGCTCACAAGGTGGGGACTGGCCCAGTGGTGCAGCGGTTAAGTTCGCATGTTCCACTTCAGCAGCCCAGGGTTCGCTGGTTCAGATACCGGCTGCAGACATGGCACTGCTTGGCTCGCCATGTTGTGGTAGCCCTCCCACACATAAAGTAGAGGAAGATGGGCACGGATGTTAGCTCAGGGCCAGTCTTGCTCAGCAAAAAGAGGATGACTGGTGGTAGATGTTAGCTCAGGGTTAATCTTCCTCAAAAGAAAGAAAAACACTCACAAGGGGAAATACAAGAAAAGAAACTGGTTCATCTAGCTAAACATGTCTAGAAGGCTAATTATAAACAAATATATATCATCATAAATAATAAAAACTAAACCTTAGTATTTATCAGTGCCCTGGAAAAAATGTATACTTTTAGAAAATCAAATAAGCAAAATGGTAAATTTTATTTTATGTATATTTTACCACAATTTTTTTTTAAATCAAGTAAATTAACTGTAATCAAATGAGCTTGAATGAAATGTGCAAACATTTCTCATTCTTTCACGAACCTGCAATGTAATTGCTAATCAAAATGCCTAAAATGGCTGACATTGGCGAAATGTCTTTGTCTTAGGGAGTCCAGTTCTCTTAAGAGGTACTGAAGCCTTTAACCTTGACCCAGAAGAACCATACTGTGAAAGCGGGAGCTTTGGGCATTTCAGCCAGCTGGGACATAATCAGCAACGCTTGGGGAAGAAGGAGACTTTTAGCTCTGAGGCCCTCTGAGTGACGTCTGTGCTGAGGGCACATGCCAAGGTCTCTGCCTGAAGTTTATTTGGGGGCCGAGTCATCCAAAGTTGAAGTACATAAACCGTTAGTAGAAGTTGCTCATTCTTGGAAGGTCAGAAACCTTTCAAAAATAAGCCTTCTCACACAAGTTTAAAACACTGAAATTCAATGTTATGGAGTAGTTTACTCTATTGAAAAGCTTAAAAGGGATAGAGATGGACCACTCTCTTGACACTTACAGTTTTTGATACATTGACTACAAATATATGGCTCAAAGGTGTCAAGGGAAATCCTACCATATCAAGAAGCAAAATTAGCAAAACATACTGAAGATATGAAAATAAAGCATTAACACATCAATGTAGGTTTATATACTGAGTTCTAGAGTACCTCTGAAAAATCTCTGAAAACTCGATGTAATGATTTTTAAAGTTTTAAAAAATGTATAAACATAACTTGCTCAAAGTTTTAAAAAGTGTGTTTTCACTTGTACTAACTCCCCAAGTACATAACCCATGGGTAAAGTTACTTAACTCCGCTTAAATAATTTGGTGAAATCAGTAATGGATACTGACTCTGACATCAGTTTCCCTACATTAAACCCAGCATATATGGGGTTAAAACCAAAACACTCAATCCCTGCTTACTCTCTGGCTTCCTGGCTCCAGAATCCACTATCCTCCATGGAGACAGACACCACCAAGGACAAGCACCTGGATTCATTGCCTCCTCCCTCCCAAGGAGATGCAGGTTGGTGAGAAAGCTGCTGACCAGCAAGGTCATGGGCTCCCTCCTCTCTGCAAGCATCTCAAGGCCAAACACAGGCTGTTGGGAAAGCTCCGACCAACAAGGCCACATGCTCCCCCTCCCCTCCCCTCCCTAAAACCCCAACTAAAAACTCTTCCTTTTAGCTTTTCGGGGAGTTTGGGATTTCAGCGTTAGCTGCCCTCTCTCCTTGCTCAGTGCTGTGCAATAATAAAATTCCTACTTTCTTCCACTACACCAGGTGTCAGAGATTGGCTTCCTGTGCAACCGATAAGTGAACTCACTTCAGGTTCAATATCATAATTAGTAGCCCCCAAATATTTTATGGGTCTAATAAAGTTTGATAACCGAGCTGATGTTAGAAGGGTAGACTTAAAATACACAAGCACCTGGAATGACAACAATATGATGTAGAGGAAAATATTCATTTAGAAGTCTGAATGTTAGTAAATGTTAGTTGAATCCAAGATTCTCTTGTGAAATGATGGTAAAATATAAACTCTTGAGATGTTAGCCAGATTCTCTAAGAACTTGTTTCTACTACCTAGAAGTAAACACTAAGAAAAATTAACTTACTATGAGTCTGACCATCAAAGCTTTCAGAACGTTCATCTTCCATGTTTCTTGTTTCTCACATAATTGACTTTCTAAGTGGACCCTCAGCTTCTCCCACAAGGTCTGGAGGATGCAGCACTCCTGCTGTCATCTACTTCAGAATATTCCATGATTTCCATGAGGATATTCTCTTCAACCCATGAATTCATCAGAAGTAATTTTCTTAGTTTCCAAACATAATTTGATAATAATAATTGATTTCTAATTTTATTCATTGAACGCAAAGAATAGTCCATATGGGGTTGATGTTTAAAATCTTATTGAAGTTTCCTTTGGGGTTGATATACAAAAAATTTCCATGTATCCTTTAAAAGAATTATTTCACTTTGTTGAGTGAAAGTTTTTACACACACACATACATATGTACATATTTCTATACATATGTAGTCAAACAGGATAATTTATGTTGTTACTTTGTGTTCTTCACATGTTCTATATCCTTGTAACTATGTTATTTCCTGATTTGTTGTTTTCTGAGAGAAATGTTAAAATCTCATCATATAATTGTGGATTTTGGAATTTCCTCCTTAAATTCTGTCAATTGTGCCTTACGTATTTTGATCTAAGTTAGACCTGTAACTTACACAGAGACTCTAACACCAAGATGTGCATGTTCAGGATTCTCAGCTTCAGATACTGGCCAGTCCTGCCCACCGGGCATGGCAGGGGGGCTGTGGGCACCACCACTCTGAGCAGCACAGCCTGGAAAAGCAATGGGAAGGCCTGGAGGGACAGTTAGAAGGAAGGGCAAGCAGCTTACGGGTAGATGCTAGCAGACTCAGCTATGTGCAGGGTCCCCAAACCAGCCTTCATGAATGGGGAGGGCCTCAGCACATCTCTGAGACAGCTGTCAAGTCACTATAACAGTGTTTTGGTGTAAAAGTAAAATGTCTAGAACACCTGCTCTAAGATGATGCAACTCTGAATTTGACTTGTGGTGGTATAAGCCATGATATCCATTTCCATGACAAGTAATTAAACATGAGAGTTTTCACCTCATTGCTAATAACTTCAGACTGCTCCTCCTCCCCCTCTTCCTTAAGGTCCAAATCATTCTAAGATGAGCTGTGATGGAGTCATAATGTTCCTTCTTAGAAGCTAAGAAATCCATCATCTTCCCTGGAAGTTGTTGCAAGAAAATCAGCTCAATGAAACACTCCTTGAAGACCTCCTTCAGTGCCTCCATCTCTCTTAGTGATGGTCCGTGCACTGCTTCCTCATCCCAGCCAGCTCCGGGGAGGCCAGGGATTCTCCTCCAACTTCTTGGGAGCATTTCTCACCTCCACACTCCCTGCAGACATGAGAGGAAGGCTGGAGAGGCACAGGGGCACCATGGTCCTGGAAGGGCTGGTGGGGGGAAGGGTATATCATCCAAAAAGCTGAAGTCTCCCCAACCCTGACCCTGACCCCAGGGTACGGAAGTCTGGTCAGCAGTGGCCCCTGCAGCACCTGCTTCTGCTGGATCGCAAGCCCCTGGATGCTGTTGCTTTGGGGTGGTGAACTCATGGTGGTGACGTAGCGGGGCTGGCCAGGGGCTACAGGGTGCCCTGTCTATGGCCTCAGGGCTCTGGGGTCTCAGGTGCTGGATGGTCTTCCTGGACCACATGTGGGGCTGTAGAGTCTCCATTCTCTGGCCACGATGGGAGTCCCTGTGTGCTGCGGCTGAACCAGGGCCCCCAAGCCATCTGGGCAAGGCTGTAGCCCTCCTGAAACACAGATTCCCCCCACTGAATGGGCTCCAGCTTATCTGCCTCACCAGGTGGGACTGCTGCTGCAAAGGCCCAGGCCACTGTCAGGGGTCCCGCCCACACGCTCAGCAGGCCTGGCCCAGGCCCAGGGCTGGGTGGGCTGGGGCTCTGGGTCTGCACCTGTTGGGACAGCGGTAAGGTAAACTGGATGTATGACAGAGATCCATGTTCAAACTGCCTCTGCTGGGCACTGAACTGAAAACCTGGGAAGTGGGGCTGGCGAGTGACATAGGGGCAAGCGTCCTCCATGGGCTTCCTCCCACTCCTGGTCCAGCGTTCTGAAGGGCCATGCTCACATTCTGCCCAGCCACGGGACTCCTATTCACCAGCTGCTGAACTTGGGAACTGGGTGACTAGGGTGTGAAAGGGCTCACCGATGGCATGAAGGACGTGGCGGGAGACTGGGGTGGATTTGCATGGGCCTGCTGCTCTCCTCCTTCGCTGCCTGTGAAGGCTCTCGACCTCTGCAGCTGGTGCTGGACATGCTAAGGGCTGCTGGCATGGAGCATTATCACTTCTTTGTGAAATAACTCCTAAACAAATGCAGAAAAGATGAGATTCAGTGAGGCAAATTTTATTTCTGGGCATCTTTCTGAGTGCTGTATGCAGGCATTTAGAAAGTCTAATTACTGCATCAAAACGCATACCCTTATTACCTGCTTTAAGAATAGGTGGGCCATCTGCCATGGTTAACAACGGTTAGGCACAAACTGATTACTTTAGGTGGGGAAAACCCTTACAGTAATTTCAGACTAAAAGAACTGCTCAGCAGGAGATGTTCACTAACACTTGCTTACATCACATTTTTCATGAACTAAAGAGTCTACTTAATTCAGTTCTACTGGCTAGTGGCTTCTCAGCTGATGGTCCAGAGGACAGCGACAAGGAGGAGCAAGAGGAGACTAAGGGCAGGGGCCAACGCTTACTGAGAGCAGGCCTCTGTGCTCCCGGCAGGTGCCAAATGCTGCCCAACCCTCACCCCACTGACTGCTCACCAGAAAGCGACAGGTCAATTCGACCATCATCCCATTTTACACAGAGGGAGCTGAGGCCACGAGAGGGGAACACCTCCTTTGTCTTTATCAGAAGGTGGTATTTAAGGAGAGAGCTGCTGCCATTTTGGTGATTTGCTCAGTTTTCCTGAGCCTCTCCCATGTACAGTTGTAAAGCTTTATTTAATTTTCTCCTGTTATTCAGTCTCATGTGAATTTAATTTGACGTCTGGCCAGAAGGACCCAGAGCAGGTAGAGGAAATGCCTTTCTCCCCTACACCGTCCAGCGTCTGAACGCCCGCTGGGGGGAGGTATCTGCCAGCAGCTGGGGGCCGCCGCGGAGAGACCCCCGCCCTCCTCGGGCGCGCAGCGCGGTCCGCCCACCCGACGGCCAGGCAGACGGCGCGGCGGCGTCAGCACCGCGGACAGCGGCCTCCTGGCGGGGCGGGGCGGGGTCGCCGGGCCCAGGTCAGTGGCGGTAGAGGAGGCGACTCCACCGCTGGGGGCGAGGGCGGGGCGGGGCCGAGAGGAGGGCCGGCCCGCCGTCTGTCACCGCGGCTGCCGGGCGCGCGGCGCAGGGCTCTGGCCAGAAGAGCGCGGCGGCAGCGTCAGGGCTACCGCCACCGGACCAGACAAAACCGGCTGGCCGACCCCAGGGTGCAGGCGCGGCGGCCCGCGGCGCGGCTTGGGCACGGGCAGTGCGCAGTCGCGACGGGGCCGCTAAGAGCGGGGGGCGGTGGGGGGGCGTTCGGGCGCGGGGGAGGGGGGTCTGCGCCTGCGCACCCCTCCGGCTGCAGTCTCCTGCCTTGGCCGCCCTTCCATGCCTGTGTCTGCCCACCCGCGCATCCACCCGACGCTTAAGATTTGTGACGCTGAGCAAGCACGTCTAGTTCCTGTGCTCATGAAACCTGCAGACTCGCAGGGGAGGGGTCATGTGTTACTAAATAAATGCCCAGTTCGGCAGAGCAGCTGAGAAAATGGGGTGGTGGTTGACTGCCAGTTTTAGACTGGGGACAGGGAGTCGGGAAATGCTCAACAGGCTGTAATCGGGATCTGAAGATCCACAAGGATGGTTCTTTCTCCTGCCTGTGACCAAGAAATGGGCTAGTGTGTCCCTGATTTCACTCCTGCTGCTTTTAATCACGTGTCCACCGCAGACAAGGTGACGTTTCATAATTGTAAATCAAGTTATCTTCCCAGCTTCAACCTTTCCCATCTACTTAGGATGAAATCCAGATGGTTGTCATGCTCTTACTCATGTTTCTTCATGGTACTTATCCCCATTTGAATTATTTTATCATCCCTCTGGCCTGCTAAAATGTAACCTCCTTTTACATTTTGCTCACAGCGATAGCGGCAGAGCCTAAACAATAAACTGCCACATACTATGCACTCCTTCAACATCAATTGAACAAACCAATAATTTATCCATCTCTCTCTCATTAGCTTTGAATTTCTTGAAGGAAAGAGCCAGGTGTTGATTTTTTTAAATTTCTGCCACTAGTGATAAAAGTTGGCACAGGATATGATATAGAACCTGAAGTGACTTCGCTCACCTGTTGCACAGCAAACCAATCTCTGACACCGGGTGTAGTGGAAGAAATAGGACTTTATTATTGTACAGCGCTGAGCAAGGAGAGAGGGCAGCTAATGCTGAAGTCCCAAACTCCCCAAAAAGCTAAAAGGAAGAGTTTTTACTTGGGGTTTTAGGGAGGGGAGGAGGAGCATATGACCTTGCTGGTCGGGGCTTCCCCACCAGCCTGTCTTTGGCTTTGAGACACTTGCAGAGAGGAGGGAGCCCATGACCTTGCTGGTCAGCAGCTTTCCCACCAGCCCGTATCTCCTTGGGAGGGAGGAGACAATGAATCCAGGTGCTTGTCCTTGGTGGTGTCTGTCTCCATGGAGGATAGTGGATTCTGAGGCCAGGAAGCCAGGGAGTAAGCAGGGAATGAGCATTTTGGTTTTAATTCCACATATGCTGGGTTTAATGTGGGGGAACCAATATCAGGGTTGGTATCAAATACACTTCAATAATTGCTCATTAAATAGGGATAAACTAGAACGGCATTGCAGCTGGGGAAATAAAACAAATGCTACTGTCTAACAAAGATACTACTAGAAAACAACATTATGGAGATTATGAATGGATGAACGAGTGCACACTTTGCTATGTGGGCTGGTCCTCAGAGAAGAAGGAGAAATAGTTTGCAACAGAGGAGAACAGAACAAAACAGAGCATTGAAAGTTGGGAGGAGAATGAATGCTGTCCAGGGAGTAGAATGATATGCTGGAAGCTCATGAGAGTCAAGGTAGCTATAAGGGATCAATAAAGGAAGCTGGAACCTGCTCCCGTAAACAATTAAGTTTCCTGAGCTGGGGAGCCTGTGATGAGCAGGCTATTTTTAAGGCTATATTTAAAAAATAAATAATTCATGCACATGGCAAACTATTCAAACAATAAAAGAATATGCCAAACAGTATGCAGTAAGCACCCCTTTAGCCCTGAGCACACCCTCATCTCCCTCCAAGAGGCAGCCACTGTTAACACAACATGTTTCCAGGATACTCTGTGCACATGCAGGCATACAAGTAGTTCTATTCTGGTAGCACACTACTTTCTGCACCTTCTTGCTCACTACACCTTAGAGAGATCTTTCCATTCCAGGATATATAACTCTACTTTGTTCTTAATAGCTGCACTCGTTTCCACTGAATGTATGTACAAAATGTATCCAGTAAAATGGAAACTTTGAAAGGTTAGTTTACCCTGGGGTGTAGATGATGTGGGCCGAGGACAGAGCAGGGAAGAACTGCTGCCCAGAGCCTATGGCAGGGGGTCCCCCTTCT